>NC_143216.1:11945765-12106979 GCF_030267445.1 Bombyx mandarina | reverse complement strand
CTTTGACCGAATTCAACGTAGGGCATCTCGGATTGTCGACGATCCTGTACTTACCGATCGGCTAGATCCTTTGGCACTGCGTAGGGATTTATCTTCCCTATGCATACTTTACAGAATTTACAATGGGGAGTGTTCCGAGGAGTTGTTCAATTTAATAGAAGCCGCTGATTTTCGCAACCGATCGTCTCGCCGGAACTATCATCCGCACCATCTGGATGGTTGGCGTTCCACTACAATGCGTTTTAAAAACAGTTTTCTGCCACGCACAGTAAATCTCTGGAATTCGTTGCCATCAGCGGTCTTCCCCAACAACTGCGACATTGGGTTATTCAAGAAAAGAGCATATTCTTATCTGAAGGGTAGGCAACGCACTGGCGTAAACGCTGGTGACCGTGGGCGGCGGTGAATCACTTACCATCAGGTGACCCGTCTTGCTCGTTTGCCTCTTACTTGTTATAAAAAAAAAAAAAAAAAAAAAAAAAGAAAATAAATTTTAATAAATTTGAATTGAAAGTAGTGTAAGAAAAAAAGATTTTATTGTAAAAAAAGCGTGGGGTGCATGGTATCAGCAGCTATAAATATTTTATGAACAGACATGAGTAGAAGGGTTATTTTGATATAATAATATCCTGAAAAGCACCTGTAAAAGGTTTCTATAAACGCGTATTTTGTTAGTTTTTTTAAACTATTATTTATTTTTCATTTTTTAGTTGAATTTCAATTTTTTCAATTTTTTTTAAATATTGAATTGTCATCGAACCTTAATAAGTATACAAAATTTCGAGTTAATCCGACGTTTTGAAGAGGCACAAAATCATGTTCAAAGATTTCTTTACATACATACATTACGTCTGAAGCTAATAAAAGCGTATTAAAAAATCACTTCAAAATCTGCGACGCGAGTGTGATATTAAAACGAGAATATCAACTTGAAAACAACCTTTAAATAATCATGAAAGAGCGAAATCAGTCTGACCTTTATTTACCTGAATCTATAAACCACTGCTTCGTAGCTGCTGCTCATTCGTTGGCAAAAGGGGCGCAGGCGCCCAGGCTATATCAATCGGGAAGAACTGTGACAAGTTCGGCATCGTGGTCCACGAGCTGGGCCACGTTGTCGGCTTCTGGCACGAGCATACGAGGCCCGACAGGGATAACCACGTGCAGATCATACGGGACAACATCATGCTCGGTGAGTTTATACCTAAGATTGGCTAAATCTGGTTGTAGCATCAAGAAGGCTATACCTAGTTTTAATAAAATGAAATCGGCTACACCTAGGTTTAAACACCGAAGTGCGGCTACACCTAGTTTTAGCCGGCTAGAACTATGTGTAGCCGCATTTCGGGTAATTTTTTTTTATTGCTTAGATGGGTGGACGAGCTCACAGCCCACCTGGTGGTAAGTGGTTATTGGAGCCTATAGACATCTACAAAGTAAATGCGCCACCCACCTGGAGATATAAGTTCAGTACACCGGCTGCCCCACCCTTCAAACCGAAACGCATTACTGCTTCACGGCAGAAATAGGCAGGGCGGTGGTACCTCACAAGAGGTCCTATAAAAATGATATTAAATTTTGAATCCCCAATATTAGTGTCGATAATAAAAATAACGGCAACATTATGAGAATAACGATAAAAAAAACCATCTTATATTCTTAACATTCCAATGATGCTTAAAGAAAAAGTCATGATATAACAACAATATTACAGTAATGTGTTTATTTTGAAAATAGAGGGTAGTTAACAACATTCGCATTGCGATAAATAACACTAATCGTCCGTGAACACCGAATAATTATGCAAAATGTTCGGAAATAATATAATGACGATAATGGATGCGATATTCCACCCTAAAATTAGTTTTAATTGTGTCTGTATTGCTACATATCAAAATTTAAAGGATCAAAACACTCGAATAAGGGCACTCAGAACGAAATGCGTGGCAATAGCGCACGTACAATGACTTACTCGCACACGCCCGACGTACTTGACCCGAATCCATTTGAAATGTCCTAAGAAATCTTCACAGCTGTGATGTTACACCGTAGCGTGTAGTTTCAATGCACGACAAATCCGTGAACATTGAAATTTTTTCATTTTTTTTCCTACCCATGCTGATACCCATAGAGGCTATATCAGCTTCGCCCTAACGTGTAGGTGAGCTCACGGGGCTCAAACCGGAGCGGTGCTAACACTGGCCCTAACAAGAGCAATGCTTCGCAGAATCTACCACCGGATCGAAAACGCGACCCACTGAGAAGTTTCGTTGAGAAACTCAGTGGGCTGTGTCTGTGGGTTAATTCACTCGTCGAGACCTTCGTCGCAAGCGACGGGGAACGTTGAAAGTGAACTAGTCTCAGAACTGACCGATTTAAAATCAAAGCTCCTTAAAAATGACCCTCTTTTTGTTTATTAAAACGAATTTTAAGGTTCAATTTTGTTACTGATAATTATTTTCACTTTATTGTTTACGAAGTTTGAAATGCTTTTCGTGGTCACTCACAGATGACATAGGCGTTTTTCACCGATATTTAAATTTCCTTTCCGGTCCTTCTCTATTCGTATCCAACGCTCGGCCGGAATTTGCCAGTTATCATATCATTACCATCAGCCGCAGACATACCGCTAGATATAGGCTTCTGTCTAGGATCGCCATAATGACCGGTTCTGCTCTACTCGTACCCAACGCTCGGCGGGAATTTGCTAGTTATCATACGATCACCATCAGCCGCAGATTTTGTTTAGGATCGCCGTAATAACCGGTCCTTGTCTACTCGTACCCAACGCTCGGCCGGAATTTGCTAGTTATTATATCATCACCTTCAGCCGCAGACGTAATGCTAGATATAGGCTTCATTCTAGGATCGCGATAGTGACCGATTCTGCTCTACTCGTACTCAAATGATTCTTGCGACCGTCAACAGCTCGTTGGTAAACGTTGTGGCAAGGTCTTCATACTTTATTCAAACTATACAACAAATGTCAGACTTCGGTGTCAATGTCACACAGCAGTCGCAGCCGTCGTGTCACCCGTGACGTCTGACGCATAATCTCGCCACGCAGCACGAAAAAGCGACGCTCTTCCTGTTTATTTACATAACATTGTAAAGGAGCCCTTAGGATTGCGAAATATCTTCACACTATTTTATGCATGACCAAAGATTTTTATGCGTTCAGTATTATGATTCGCGAAATATGGCTCGACGCGCCAATGTTCGGAGTTTGTTGGGTATTTGCGGGATATGTCCACTGCTTCTGTGTGATCAAGATTCACGGCGTGGTCCATGAAAAAACTGAACTGAAATTAATAGAAAAACACCAGTAAGCGCAAGTTTTTTGATTCCGTCTACCTTAGGCGCAGTCTTCCGTATGTCGTCCGGATAGATTACTATCATTCTGATTTTCTGATCTCACTCGTCATACTATTTTATTGAACACCTTCACACACATACCTATAACCACACGTTACCAATACCTATAAACACACGTTCTACTCTTCTTCAGCACGTGTCCACATAATGCTGAGTGTAGGTCCCTTCATATGCACTCCATTCTTTTCGGTCTCTTGTGTTTCGCATCTATCACGTTCTACTAATTAACTTCAATAGCTAGTCACTCGCGCTTACTGGTAGTAGGACCTGGGTAGGAAACCACCATCCCGCCTATTTCTGCCGTGAGGCAGTAATGCCTTTCGGTTCAAAGGGTGGGGCAGCCGTTGTAACTATACTTGAAACCTTAGAACTTATATCTCAAGGTAGGTGGCGCATTTACGTTGTAGATGTCTATGGGCTCCAGTAACACTTAACACCAAGTGGACTGTGAGCTCGTCCACCCATCTAAGCAAAAAAAAAAATCGCGCTTACCTTATCGCGTAAATCTAAAAATTAATAACACCTCAATCTCGTGAGAAAATTCGCACAATAATAATGAGGACTTTAGCGTTATCACCGGGCCTATCACGAAATTATCCGGTTAAATGTTACGGTCATTACCCGATTACGTAATCTGGACGTTTGTCCTAAATCCGTAATTTGATAGCGTTCTCGTGTATTTAGTTAGTCGAAACTTGGCGTGTTAAAGCATTGTTAGGCAGACTTAACCGATTTCGGTGTCATCTATAATACACAATACTTAGTCTGGCCATAAATACTGTTACAAAGGAAAACAAAAAAAATTCTATGGCAAATAACATTTATTACTTTTACAGTGTGTTAGTTTAATAAATAAATATAAAACAATTTAAAGTATAAAAAGCTTATTCGAGGTGGTCTCCATTGGCTGCAATACAGTCCTTTAAACGTTGAGGCCAGTTATCAATAGATGCACGCACTCTTTCCATGGGAAAATTTTTCACTGCCAATCGTAAGGATTGTTTTAGGGACTCCAAATTATCATGGCGTTTAGAGCAAGCCGTGTACTCCCTAAAACTGACTATAAATCATAATCCAGCGGATTAAGATCGGGACTAGACGACGGCCAGTCTTCAGCTCTGATGAAGCCCGAAACGTTCGTTTCTAACCAAGACTGCGTAGACCGAGCTTTATGACCTGGCGCCGAGTCTTGCTGGAAGGGCCATTCTTGATTATTGAACATGGTGTTGTTAAGGGGCTTCACTACCTTCTCAAGAATGGTATCTTGATACACTTGTGCTGACCTTTTTCACAAAAATATGGCCCAGTCACTCCTTCATAGCTAATACCCCACCTAACCATCACTGCAGTCGGATAGTGCCCACGTTGCACTCTGTCGACTAATTGGGAAGCTTCCTTAGAGCTTTGAGCATAAATACGGTCATTTTGTTTGTTAAAATGTTGCTCAATTGTAAAAATTTTATTTATTTATTTATAACTTCTTATACTAGAAAGTTTATAGACGGACTTAATGCCATAGGCAGTTTCTAACAGTCCCCTAAGACTGTGCAGAGATGAAGCTTGGTAGGTGTAGTGTGAAGGTGATATTACTTAAACATATGTGTATATATTACATATATAATATTTATAGATACAAATACTCGTACTTAAATAAATACATATACATATCATAAATATATACATATAAAAACATATATAAAATCATAGAAAAAAATTCTCATCCGTAAACAAAATTTTTCTATGACCTCCCTTTGCGTACCGCTTCAGTAGTTGTTTCGATTTTACCACCCTATTTTCTTTTAAATTATTAGTTAAGACATGACCAGTACGTCTCTTATAGGCTGCAAGTCCTAAGTCATCTTTTAAAATACGCGACATGGTTCTAGGTGCTATCTTCATCTCCCGAGATAAAATATTTTGCTTTCGGACAGAATTTCTTCGAATTCTTTCCCCTACTGCTTTGACCACCTTTTTCGTACGAACACTACGTGGACGGCCAGTTCCATTTTTCTGTCACAAACAGAGGAGGTCTCATTGCACCTATTAAAAGCCCGGTACACAAATATTTTACTAATACCAAACGTATGGAGAGTTTTAAAAATTGCATTTGGCTCCATACCTACTTTGTGTAATGCAATCACAGCGATTCGGTTCTCTTTATCACCCCACTCCATTTTAATATCGCAAAATATTGTACAATGTATTGGCGCCAAAATGACAAAACTCAATGAGCAATCATATAAAAATGACAGATTCCAAATTCAAATGTAATATTTCGTTTATTTTTAATTGTACAGTAACAGTATTTATGGCCAGACTAAGTACTATTAAATTTTATTCTTGTTTATCTTTGTTGGATGGACGGGTGAACGAATTCACGACCCACCTGACGTTAAGTGGTTGCAAGAGCTCATAGACATTACAGTGTGAATGCCACCAACTACATTGAGGCGCAAGGACCGTTTCCATTGCACGCATCACGGCTTCTCGTCAGAAATAGGTGCTAATAGTAGTAACATATATTCAAATTTATACGGTTTTGATATTTGTTACACCTAGTTTTATTCTTTCATCGTGCAAGTCACTTTTGAACGTTTGAATTAGTTAAGCAATCGATTTATTTGTAAATTTGGTATCTGCCTGCGGGATTCGAACAATGGCATGATCGCATCGCGTGGATTTACACCGGGCGTCTTATCTTTTAGGCCACGAGGATTTCAATTTCAATACGATTCAACAAATAGAAGGAAAATGCAACTGGCTATTTATCTAATTTTTTAGCTTGGTTTAGACAGACGAGCCTACAGCTCATTTAATGGCGAGTGGTCACTGTCATTTTCGTCAGCAATCCCAGGACCAAAGTCCTTCGGAGGCCAAACATTTGGATTACAGGCCATTATCAAAATAATAACACAATTTTATCACAAAACAAACATCTAATATCAGGCGTGACGTATATTCGTTCAATATGCTAGTCTCCACGATGACAGTATTAAAGCTCCGCCTAAAACTAATATCGCAAAATTAAATGACAATATTGAAAGTAATTTGTTAAGCTAATAAATCAGGTCATTGTCTTAGAGAGCGCAGATAGTTAAAATACCAAGGAGAAATACTTCAGACATATTCCGTTCTAAATGTAAAACTTAACAAGGGAAATTTCACTTGATTTTCTAGCGGTTAAAGCTTAAGTTGGCTTGTTCGTAATTGAAAATAGCGAGGCTTCTGAATACCGCTCAAAGTTTCCGTAGTTGACGTTGTAAGCTTAGAATAAACGTGTTTAAATTTCAGTTTTTATGAACAATGAAAGTTATTGAGTTATTTTTGTTCGTATCACGAACTAACTTTTAATATAAATATTGTTATTTACCAGATTCTTATCACGATTCTTGGTTTTGTAAACTGTCTATCTATAACTATTCGCGTAGCTGTGCTTACAAACTTACGTACTTTTGCGGTAGGCAGCGGCTTGGCTCTGCCCTTGCCTGGCATTGCTGAAGTCCATGGGCGACGGTAACCACTCACCGTGTGGGCCGTGTGCTCTGCCTGCCTACAAGGGCAATAAAAATAAAACGCCAAGACCGCGGGTAGATTGCCGATTATGAATGGAATTTTTACTATCTACCCTCTATCTGGCGCGTTTATTGCTGCATTATCATAATATACCATGTTAAAGCTTAAGTTGATAAAAAGTATAATGTGCAATGTAAAAGTGTTTTTGCTGCCTATACTAGCTACAAACTTATTGGCAGTAAGGCGTATTATAAAGCAATACGAGTAGCTACTACCTACTGATTGTCTTCATAGACAAAGTCCATTGATATTCTCGTCGGATCTTCTCAGTGGGTCACGGTTCCGATACGGTGGTAGATTCTGCGAATAACTCTTCTTGCTATTTTTTTATTTTTTATTGCTTAGATGGGTAGACGAGCTCACGGCACACTTGATGTTAAGTGGTCACTGGAGCCCATATACATCTACAATGTAAATGCCGCCACCCACCATGAGATATGAGTTATAAGATCTCAGAATAGCTACAACGGCTGTCCCACCCTTCAAACCGAAACGCATTACTGCTTCACGGCAGAAATAGGCAGGGCAGTGGCACCTACCCGCGCGGATTCACAAGAGGTCCTTCAACCAGTAAGGAGGGCTAGTGTTAGCAAATTCTTCCGTCTGCGCGTAGCTGGAAAAACCCCTTAGGCTACCACCGAATAGTTTCGGAAAAAAATAAAACTGACTAACTAAAGGATAATCGTTTTGTAGATTGCAATTGAGGCTTCGACATCATAACATCCGAGGATTGCTTGGCGTCACTTGGGTCATAACTTTTCCCATCCACCAATAAAAAGTGTCTATTAATTAACTGAGAATTCAATCGAAATACCGTTTACGACAGCAACAGCTGTTCAGTCGCGAAGCCCACTAACTCGGGACTTACGCAAGATTCGTAACTTTAAAGTCTTCAACTCAATTCCAATTATTAATTATTCGTCGAGTTTCAATTTAATTTCATAAATGTTACTGTAGATTTATACACAGAATTCACCAAACGAAATCTCTTAATAAGTAGGTAGGTATGTTCGAGTCGATTTGATGTAAAGTTGTTTAAGAAGAGTTGAATTCTTATGGCTTACTATTTACTTTCTGGGTAATGAAGGATTTTAACTATGCGGATAGTTGGATTTTTTCCCGTTCGTGTCGTAAATGGCGACTAAAAGATTCAGTGAATAATCAGAAGCAACCTTCTCTGAATACTTCAATTGTACTTAACCACTTAACACTAGGTGGGCTGTGAACTCGTCCAACTATCTAAGCAATAAATAAAAAAATTGTAAACCAGCATTTACTGCTGGTATGATCGCACGGGTTGATACTGCTATTTTTTGTAAAACCTAGCCGTCCGCACTTAGTTTGCATACTCCTTGGGGCTACCAGGGTTTAGGTAAGGTAAAACTCCCGCCGGCCGTGAAACAGTCATTCGTTTGGATTTTAAGACACAGCCGTTTCAGACTGTGAATTCCTGTCTTAAGGGGCTTCAGTAGACATTTAAAAATCACCTGAGCTAGGACATCTTCCCAAGAAAAAAAACTTGATCCACTACATTATCGCTAATTTAATAAACATTCCTTCGCAGGCCAAGAATACAATTTCAACAAGCTAACAGTTGAAGAAGTAAATTCGCTAGGACAAACGTACGATTATGATTCAATAATGCATTACGCTCGAAATACGTTCAGTAAAGGATCATTTTTGGACACAATCCTGCCGTTGGAGGTGCACGGAAAGAAACGACCAGAGATTGGGCAGAGAATCAAACTTAGCGCCAGTGACATAGCGCAGACTAATCTATTATATAAATGTGCCAGTAAGTATGCATGTTCTGAAGGATTTTATGGCCAAATATGACTTGAATTATTTTATAGTAATTTTACTGTTTGAAGTAAAACTCCAAATAAAGATTGCTAATTACTATTTTGACTACTAAAAATTACAACAAACACAATTATTGATCGCAACTTAGAATTACCATTTAGGCTATCTCTAGCGCGAATGTTTTAATATGTTCTAAGTTGTATCAATTGAGATTACAACGGGAATGATCAGTAACGTAAAATGTGTCCACCTTTGGCATCAGGGTATTTTTGGTATTGAACAAAGAAATTTTAATAAGAACCCACCTTTTTTCCAATCCGCAAATACCCGTTTTCATAGTGATGGGAATAAACCCATGTAACAACTTTTGCTACAGAATGCGGCAGGACATTATTGGGCAACTCTGGGTGGTTCAACTCGCCTGGCTGGGGAACCGAGCCAGTGCCCACAACACCAGAGCGTTGCGAGTGGAGGATCGTGGCTACTCACGGAGAAAGGGTCGTGCTCAATATCACTGGTGAGTCTAAAATGAAAATTTAATTACCTTGAGGATCCGTTTGCTGTGGTGGAAATTCTGTAAAGTGGCTCATAATATTATAGGAAAGATTTTAAACATAACATAATTGAAATGTCAATCGGTAGCATAAAATTTTTAACAAGTGTCTATATTAAAGCGATAATACATACAAGAAAAAATATATTTTGTAAGTATTAGTCGCTGGCACAATATGTATCATAGACGTCGTTCGAATTCCACCACTCAGCTTAAGACCAGACCAGACGAAGGCATAAATGATTCGCGATAGAGGCAGGCAGGGTACCTACCCGAGTGTGTTCGCATTTTCTAAATCCTGCCATCCATATCCATATTTTGCGGGCTTTTCATTTCTTTATCGTGGAAGTCGTAAGCACACGTTAAGTATTTCTTTAGCAAGAATTTGTATAGCGATGTAGTCACTTCACTAAACTATTGAATGTACCATATTAAAGACGGGATCTGAAGTACTTAAAGTGCCATTGGACAGTCGGCGCTCGATCTTAGCAAACACTCGACGAACTATCAACAGTGCTCTTTTATGTGTTGTAGCTACAAAGTTTGCTATTAACTTGTTATTGTACGTGATAAACTAACGTTAAGACGTCATGCACTTGGCTTGACTGTAATTTGAAATGCTTAACTACTGTTCTAACTTGAATTGTAGTAATGCTTTAAGAAACGCGAAGTCAAGGTACACCGAAATGTGTTTACATTGCATTTTGGACTTTTGTAACACCGAAATGCTTGTCTAAGATAAAAATCAATTAAGGGAAAATGGGCAGGTTATGCTAGACAACGAAAACCTATTTTTGCTGACAAATTCATGCATATTTGATAGATCGTTTACCTTCCAATGATTCAAACTTTGGCTTATTGTCTTATGAATGGTATAGGCATTAATATATTTAAAGTATAAATAATGCACTTACCCACCTGCCCGTAGCTGGAATAGCCCCTTAGACTACCAGGCTAGCGTGGAAGCAGAGAAAAAAATAATGTTTAAGTAAGCGCGTCATTAAACTGTAAAATTTTAGTTAGTCAAATCAATGTAATGTTTCCTTAAATTTAAAGATTTGGTGCAGTTTTCTAATACTCTATAAACTCTATATTAATGATCTTTACAAGACGCTCATCTCTCTCTGATAATAAGGGTTCGAATGTAAACAGCTTGCAATATAACAATGTGCAGAAGAACATACCTTTTTGGGTATCCTCGAAATGTTTGCTAAGGACTTCGATTGTCCAATTTCAAGAAAAGTGGCCACTCGAGACACGACTCTCGTTTCCGAGCACCGGTTTGACTAAGCACGATATTTATCTACTGTACTAATGTAGAGTAGAGCATATATGTATATATGTTGAAGAATGTTTGCCATTAAATGTTTTGAGAGAAAACTGTTCCTTGGTGAAAATGTGTAAATACACACATACACTAAAACATAAGTGTCGTTAATCTATACTAATATATAAGTCTGCAATGGTTTTTACGGATGTTCCGTTATAGCTACTGAACCATGCATCCGATTGACTTGAAACTTGGTATCCATGTAAAAAATACATGCACTTAATGGATAGGCTAATATTTCTATGAGTGTTGGATTCCCTAATAATAAGGACAATAAATAATAATGTTTAATTTTAAATGCCCAGCGAAGCGGGCGAGTACGACTAGTAATTTATATATCAGTAGTGTGTGTGCTGATAAATATAAAAAAGTTTTATACAAACAACTTATTCGTAGCGAATGAAATTAGGTTCAAACGATTAAGCTACTAGCTTAATCTTAATGACTGGACCGATTGAACTATATTGGGTGATTGAGATGGTGGTAACAATCTGAATCTAGTTGAGGCAACATTTTTAAATAAGCATCCCCAAAAAATTGGAAATTAAACAAATATGTGAAAAGATCACTGGTAGATTTGTAAAAATTGGGGCCAAGCAATATGTTGGCTCAGCTGATCCGTAACAATCTTTGACATATCAAATAAATGTAGAATCGTAGGCAAACATTTTGGAAAAGAATAGCGTTAGAATAACTGGACCGATTTGGAAGGAACACGTTCTGAAATATTTTTTAACACGACGCACTCTTTCGTTTCAATGAATTCAGTATTTTTACATGCGTCTGATTCAAGCAGTTTTATTATCTCTCTTGCAATCATAACTGTCATGTTATCCTTTTTATATTCCTATTTTGAAGAAGCTTAGCTAATTTGAATTAGTGAAACTTCTTAATTTAAAATTATAGTCAATGAAATAACGACTGCGTCATTGCGATTAGCCAAGTCATAGACACAATACATGCCGAATTTTGATGTCTTTTTGGTCGAGTACTTTCTGTTTGTGGCAAATAGTAATTCAGCTTCGGACGTCACCAAAGCATTACAATCACCGTGATGTCATATATCTTAGACAATGATAAAAAAAAATGTGACAATAAAACTTGCCCCTTTCTTACAAAAAATTGGATTTATATTTCGTATCGAAAAGCAACGTGGTTCGCGCGAGATATTCGAAGTGATTTTTGAGCTATTTATTGAATTTGAGAGTAATTTGTTAATTGACGTGTGTCTGCGAGCACTCAGCAAGCAGCAGTTTAATGTTGACATTATTAATGCAATGGACAACGATTAGGTTGTAGGCCTCTTTTGTAATGTGTCAAGGATGTCGATTGATGATGATTCTGATTCGTCTACCATGATTCAACGTGTAGTGTTAGACTTGATTATGTTTTGTAAAAGCAATCATGCCCGTCAGCTTTCATATTGCTGAAGGTTTTATTCTCGAGGCTCCAACTACACACACACACACGCTACCACATTTAAGAGTCCGTGAGTTCATCTTCGGTGTCCAGTAAAAAACCTAAAATACAATGGCATAAGTATTGTTACGCGCTGGGGCTCGGGATAAATAAAATTTCACCAAAGTATCACTAAAAACTGTATTCAACACTTAGAACACTTAAAACACTTAAAACACTCAAAAACACTCAACAAAAACACTTTAAAACTTTCAATTCGCTTGTTCCGCTTCGCTTCAGGTGATCCGTTCGCTTCGAGTAGTTCCGATTACTGACTGACTGCATGCCATCCTTACAGCGCTTTTATAGCCGATACCTCATCCCTAGAATTATCGAGAATATTCTACACATCTCTAGTAGTAGTTTCCGCTATTTGTCAATAAATGACGTTGTACTTCTCGAGCGTTCTAGATCCTTCGATATTCGACTATTCGGCGATAGATGGCGTTACTCTTACCGGCGTAACAGTATTTTACAATTACAGCTCCTTTTCCGTAAAGTAAATAGTAAAAATAGTGTCCCATTAATCTTCGTCAAAGTAACATCTGCTGCCGAGACTATTAACTCAATAAACTGTCCGAAATGAAATAAAATGCTCCGTCAGCCAGTGACCAGTTCCGTAGACGAGGCATTATTTATTACCCACGATAGTTTATACGGTTAATTATTCAGAAGTTTTCGATATGACAATGATTATAGTTTATTGATAGAACGCCAGCTTTAGAGCCGGATCCTTATAATGCGAAACGCCGACAGATCGACTCTCAATGATGCGTATAAAGTACGGAGCGTAGGAATATCGACTATTTTCTATTCTATTTCCCTTTTTTTATTTACATAAATACAGCTATAATAAAAAATATGTTCCGTTTGTGTATTTCGATATGTCGTGTATTTCGACGAACGACAATCCGAACGAAAATATTTGCAGTAGGCAGTGGCTTGGCTCTGCCCCTGGCATTGCTGAAGTCCATGGGCGACGGTGACCACTCACCATCAGGTAGGCCGTATGCTCGGTACCTACAAAGGTGATTAAAAAAAAGAAGAAGAAAAAAGGAAAATAACTAAGATTCTGTGCACACTTAATTAATAAGGTACCTACCGTTTTTCAAAAGTCCTTTAGCAATTCCTGAAATATTGTGAAAATAAGCTCAGCAGCACTAAAAGTTTTATAAGTTATAGCGGAATATATATAACTCAGTAGCTCAATATATGAACTACAATTAACAGAAGAAAAAAAAAAACAAAGAAATGAATTTTAATTTTATAATAACCACACGACTTTTAAAATGTTATACATGTCGGCGCACATCAGGGATGGCTAAGCGGTAGTTTCGTCATCACTCGTATTCGATTGAACTCAGTTTAGTAAATAAAACTTTTCAATAATAATTAGTGAAACTCAACACACACAACTTTCACAATGACAGGATAAACCGACAGTTTCGTTGCACATACCGACAGACCGACTGACTGACTGACTGACTGAAACGGACGGAATCACTGTCTGACACGAATGCCACGACTCTGTCCACGTACCGCCATTTTATAACTGTGGCGTTACGGAGTCTACCCTTCATTTTGTGATATTTATCAAAACAACATTTCATCATTTAAAATAATAATCAAAACCACTCTCTTAATATTACTAAAAGTCGTCAACCACGACACGGCCATTCTGTCACTTTGACGTTTGTGTATTGTTGATATTCCGAACTATTGACCCGGATGCGACACGGCCATCCTGTGTTACACACGTCCTCGTGTGTTAATCTGAAACAAAAGCCAATACCGCACAGTATCATTCATGCTCGGCCATATCTGACCACTCTACTAACATAAAAGTCTTGTGTCATCACAAATTCTATAACGACATTGAAAGATTACACAAACGAAAATAAGTGATTTACTACTGCTGCAAGTTCTCCCCGTACAATTCATGTACACAGTAACTAAGTCATCCCTGTGACTACAAGTGTTCAATGATAGTCATCCCTGTGACTACAAGTGTTCAATGATAGTCATCCCTGTGACTACAAGTGTTCAATGATAGTCATCCCTGTGACTACAAGTGTTCAATGATAGTCATCCCTGTGACTACAAGTGTTCAATGATAGTCATCCCTGTGACTACAAGTGTTCAATGATAGTCATCCCTGTGACTACAAGTGTTCAATGATAGTCATCCCTGTGACTACAAGTGTTCAATGATAGTCATCCCTGTGACTCTAATCAACAGTCATCCCTGTGACTCTAATCAACAGTCCTTTTATGAGAACCATCGCATATAGATTTCTCGACAAGAGAACATTCGGCACCAAAATCCAAATAAAAATAATACGACTCACCAGATTGTTCTCATTTACCAAAAATAATCGATATTACACAGCTACCGGCATGTCGCTCTGCTCGGCCGGTGAATAGTTGACCCATCGAGCGCCGACAGACGGCGCTTGCGTCCCATATCTCGTATTGGCTGCAGCAATCACGTATTGATTGCGACACGGTCTTCCTGGCTGTACACGTCCTCGTGTGATGGTTAACCTACAATCAAAAACATCCACGAGAACACTTGTTCCGCTCGATCCCTCCTGACTACACTTTACGACTTATCGGAAAATTTAAAGTCATCAAAGCTTTAAACTGTTTTAATACCATTTTAACCAAATCAAACAATAGGGTATACAAAGTTCATTATTCAGCAGCCAGAGCACGTACCACAGTCGTTCATCAAACTTCAAATTTACTCTGTACAAATCAGGCATAGCTTACAGGAACTCAGATCAAAGAAAACTTCCGAGTAAAAATATCTAACGCCACGGCTCTCCAGCCGACCAGCAATCGCAATTGCCCTCATGATGCGCATCCACAGCGTGGATCGCCCGTGTGCATCACCCGCTGACTACACACGATGGTCTTTACAGACCCCGACCTCCGCCAGAGCCAAACGCGCACCGCACACCCACGGACTACTTGAGTTGCCTCAAGAGACACCGATTTCTACCGGGCTACGACTACGTAATAGCTACTGATACGGTCGAACACAATACGGCCGATAGACTATCCTTACTCGAGTTTTCACCACAATTTAAGCTTGCTCTTCATCATCATCATTTACATCAACCTCGACTGGTATGTGTCATGCTGGCATTTTTCTTAGCCTATCATGTGGGTATTTGTAAGTACGTTTTGAATTTAAAGCTTTCAATGTGTAACGGTCACCATCCAATACTTCAACTACTTTAAGCGGCCCTTTAAACTTCGTATCTAATTTCGTTTGATTACGCTCTTCGTTTTAATGTGTGGACGAGCTCACAGCCCACCTTGTGTTAAGTGGTTACTGGAACCCATAGACATCCACAGCGTAAACGCACCACACACCTTGAGATAGAAGTTCTAAGGTCTCAGTATAGTTACAACCGCTGCCCCACCCTTCAAACCGAAATACATCACTGCTTCACGGCAGAAATAGGCAGGGTGATGGTACCCGTGCGGTCGATGGCATTATACGGAGCACCCGTCTGGTGCCACGTCCTTACCCACGAGAACGTTGCCGCGCTGCGACGCCGGCAGCGCGCGATCGCAGTCAGAATTATTCAAGGATACCTCAGTCTCCTACGAGGCGACGCGCCCTAGCGCAAGTGTAGCCAGAGCGCGGGGGCTCCAATCTCGGCAGGAGCCGTGGTCTCGTCGTTTGGCGGACCCGTCGGCCGGCCTCCGTATCGTCGAGGCGATCTGCCCGGTTCTCGCGGACTGGGTGGGCCGCGACCGCGGAAGACTCACCTCCGGCTACCTGTGCAGACTCACAAGACATTTTACCACCACGCAAACTTTTTACCACAGCAAATCTTACCAGCCACCACGCAAACTACAATTTCACGGGTTCCACCTCTCCTACACGATGTTACTCCCACACTGAGGAAGCCAACCGCGAACATTTATTGTCAAGTACGCACAAGCACGCACTTCACCGGAAAAACCTACATCCGCCAGCGGAACCCGAACACCGCCGCATCGCCAGACACGAACGCACCGGACGTCTTATCTTACAGGTCACGACGACTTCAGATGTGTCAATTTTTCTTCACCACGGAAACTTGCTTGCTTTCTTGTTTGCTTGCTTGCTGGAGCCCGAAGTCATCGAACGTGTAGTGTTATTGGTATTGAATCTAGTAGATTCTAAAATTTCAGCGACAATTCACAGTCTCATGTCCTGGTTTACTGCACTAGTGCCATGTAACTCTAGCAGTAGTCATTGGCTTAAAAACGATTCGTGTCGGAACTACCCACTCGTCATGACAGATCCATTATTGCGATCGAAGTTTCACTTGAGATTTGCACTTGCCTTAATTTCTTGCAATAGCTTGTTACGTGTTGTATTTCCGCTAATAAATGCCATGTGATGAAGTCGACAGTCAAACTGGGCAACATGAGCCAGAACGTAAGATGTGACGATTTCTTCGTGGCTCAGATCTTCCATCGAGGTAACACAGACGTTATTACACGACTTACGTATGCTGCATTCACGCTCTTGTGGCGTACCACTACTAGTATTCTGATCTGCATCATGTTTTCTGCTGCACTTCGGACATGTTCAAACACGTCACGCCAGTGAGAGTAGAGTCCCGATCTCACTTCTGATGTCGGCACACGTCAGGGATGGCTAAGCGGTAGTTTCGTCATCACTCGTATTCGATTGAACTCAGTTTAGTAAATAAAACTTTTCAATAATAATTAGTGAAACTCAACACACACAACTTTCACAATGACAGGATAAACCGACAGTTTCGTTGCACATACCGACAGACCGACTGACTGACTGACTGACTGAAACGGACGGAATCACTGTCTGACACGAATGCCACGACTTCTTCCACGTACCGCCATTTTATAACTGTGGCGTTACGGAGTCTACCCTTCATTTTGTGATATTTATCAAAACAACATTTCATCATTTAAAATAATAATCAAAACCACTGTCTTAATATTACTAAAAGTCGTCAACCACGACACGGCCATTCTGTCACTTTGACGTTTGTCTATCGTTGATATTCCGAACTATTGACCCGGATGCGACATACATATAATATTATACCTGTCAAGTATCAACCTGGACCGATCTGTATCGAGTACGCATGAGGAACGTTCAAAGAGGATATAATAAAGCATTAAAATTATATAAGGCAGTCCATCCAGTCCAGTCATCAGTTTTTGATTTTGATTTTGATTTTGATCGAAATACATCTCAAGGTCACGGACAACTGAGGGAGACAGTATGAACGTCAGGAATGAGCTTTCCTGTCCTGGTGAAATTGGAAAGGTCTCCGGGCCCCCAGTAATCCTTCAATCATAAAAAAAAAAATGAACTTTATTCAACATTATTCATGTTAAATGTTAGCTATATTTGATAATTTCAAACATTATAACCATTTAATCTCTAGAATGGACGCCACGATATCTTGTGAAGCTTTGTTAGTAAATTATCTTCAGTTGTCATTTGTCACCCTGGTACTAAGGTACCAAGGCACCAAGTACTACCACCTGGTATTAAGAGCTTAACGACCCCCACACCCATACACTGATGGCCTCCGCTATAAGATTTTAATACGGTTATCCTTTAGATCGAAAAAACAAATGCTTAATGCTGGACGTGGTTGTGGTACCTATCCGTGTGGTCGCACGGAACATGCATAATAAATGCAAATTTTACGCTATTCCGACTTTTAACAAATATCTTCTATATTATTACTGGTAGTAGGACCTCTTATGAGTCCGCACGGGTAGGTACCACCACCCTGCCTATTTCTGCTGTGATGCAGTAACGCGTTTTGGTTTGAAGGGTGGAGCAGCCGTTGTACTGTTAAAACTGAGACTAATACTCATGTATCAAGGTGGGTGGTGGCATTTACGTTGTAGATGTCTATGGGCTCCAATAACACCAGGTGGGTCTTGAGCTCGTCCACCTATCAACGCAATAAATAAATAAATCGGCTCTGCTCTCGCACTCTGCATAATTCCTTCTCTCTTTTGCGAAAACTACAGAAAGAAACCGAAAACTTATGCTGTATTTTTTTAATAACGTGCCTCTGAACTGTGTTTACAACTGGCATATGACGTTTGCTAGAAACCACATCGACAGGCATTGATGTGCGAGCCTAACTGAATATTTCCGAGTCGCTGAACAAGAAATCGGTCCAGTTCGACGTCTATTCAGATGAAATGATGCAACCACCGTGACGGATGGGAGTGTTCGGTTGGTAATAGGTGTTTTCGCGGCCCATAGCTTTCGGGCCGCCGATCTAACTCAACTCAATGACAAAGAAAGTCTGCCCAAAGCAAATGATAAATGAACAATGAAATATTGCTTGAATGACATATCCCTATTTTTTGGCTTGGTTCATTAAACTGTCGGCAGTATCGTCTGCTGAATTTCGTCTTCATAATATCTGTTGTATGATAAACAGTCAACAGAAGCTCGATTTTTTTATTGCTTAGATGGGAGGACGAGCTCACAGCTCACCTGGTGTTAAGTGGTTACTGGAGCCCATGGACATCTACAACGCAAATGCGCCACCCACCTTGCGATATAAGTTCTAAGGTCTCAAGTATAGTTACAAGCATGGAGATGAGTGAAGCATTAACATTGCCTTGTCTAGAGGTCCTAGTATTCGTATAGGAATTCATCATTATCGTGGTGTGGCCACGAAAACTACGAATCTATGAAATTCGTAAAATAAAATTAAAACGCACAATTAAACCAAATAAGAAGCATTTGTCATTATACAAACACGGGAAACAGCGTGAGTTAAAATAAAAAAAAATAGTTTTTGTTTCATAACAAACAAATGAATAATAAAATTTACATACAAACAGACATTTTTTTTTTATTGCTTAGATGGGTGGACGAGCTCACAACCCACCTGGTGTTAAGTGGTTACTGGAGCCCATAGACATCCACAACGTAAATGCGCCACCCACCTTGAGATATAAGTTCTAAGGTCTCAAGTATAGTTTAAACGGCTGCCCCACCCTTCAAACTGAAACGAATTACTGCTTCACGGCAGAAATAGGCAGGGTGGTGGTACCCACCCGCGCGGACTCACAGAGATTCTACCACCAGTAAAAAAATCCAACGTAATTGACACATTTTTGGTTGCTTCTAATGAAGAGACGAAGTTACAGCCTACAGAGTGTTAAGTGCTTACACGGTATAGATGTAGACTTCATAATGTAAATATCGCAAACATAAAGAGACGAAATTAAATGGTATTTACATTAAACGTTCCTTAAGGGTTTAAAGGAATAAGCAGGATATTACTTATGTTTCTTACCGATATTTTAACAAAACGAACTTGCTTATCAGCAAATCATATTTAACACAAAAGGAAGTTAGCCGTCACGGCATGCCTGGCAGATGTGACATCGAACTTACCAAAGAGATAATAAAATTTATAAGCAATCTAAATCATTAATTAAATGCCGAGTAAAACTAATTAGAGAATAATAATGGAAATGAGGTATTAGCATCAACAATACGATGTTTTTAATTCGATTTCAATTATGTTTACTCAATGCAAATAGCTGAAGAAGTTAGTTTTTTATGATATTTTTTCAACATTTTAAACTTAAAATGGCTCGCCTGTAAAGTTGCGAAATGTCCCTTAAACCGAATAGTTATACGGAGCATTTTTTTTTATTGCCCTTGTAGGCAGACGAGCATACAGCCCACTTAATAGTGAGTGGTTACCGTCATCCATGGACTTCAGCAATGCCAGGGGCAGAGCCAAGCCGCTGCCTATCGCTTAATACTCTCCACAAGCCTCTTTTGAAGAAGGACATATCATAGCGCTCGGGAAACACCGTGGAGGGGAGCTCATTCCATAGCCTGATGGTACGTGGCAAAAAAGACCTCTGGAAACGCACTGTCAAGGAACACAGAGGTTCCAGATAATATGGACAAACTCTGCTCCGATGGCGGGAGGTGCGATAATAAAAAGGAGATGAGGGAATCATCTCAAAAAATTCCTCAGAGCACTCGCCATGGAACATACGGTACAAAATACAGAGGGAAGCGAAGTCCCTCCGCAGACCCAGAGGTTCGAAACGATATTGTAAGCCCTAACTTATATAACCAACCAACCAGTCGTCCAAAAAACGCAGTACCGATAGGACGTCCCGTCATTGATCTATTCTTCATTAGTAACAACAATAAGATCACGAGCTACCAGACTTGGTATCATAACATTGCCACATCTGCAACACATTATATAAGATATTAAGAATTACCTTAAGTAACAATTTCCTCACTTTCAAAGGAGCGATTCTTTGTTTGAGTGCGAATACAAATGGATTCGGGCGAATTAATGAATTTATAGCTAGCATTTATTTTAAGTGCCACCGTACGGCCAGTCAGTGCCGCCCATAAATCTTTCCAAAAGCCCTCACCACCGCACTGACTTGTTTGAACTAGGTACCACGTTAAATATATTTTTAGGGTATCTTTCAAGTACATTTCGGGATTTTTTTTTTTGTCATATACAAACATTATTTTTTCTCAAATTATTAAGAAATCCTCATATTTATTTATACATATTAAGTTTTGTTTTTAATGTCATTTATATATAATATTTAGGTAGGTACCTAATCATAAAGGCGAGATAGGTATATAGGTAGTCTAGGTAAACTTAATTTCAAAACCACGATCTTTAATGTTCTAATGAAGACACAGAATGTATTCTCGTTTTTTATTATTTTTTCATATATCGATCTCATAGGAAATCATAGACGCTACCACTATATTTCGACATGAGGTCTAAGTAATAATTGTATAGTAAACAACTGTCTCAACCTTTCGAACCAGAACAAAACCCACGAAAACATCGCGGCACAACTAGGTAATAGGCAGGCAGTGTCACGTTAGTTGCTACCCGTGCGAACTTACAATAGCAGCTCGACTGTGCCCCTAGTATTACTGATATGCATGAGCAATGATGACCACCTACCACTGTTTCGGGTAGTGAACTGTATTTTGTGTTGGGTTGGATTGGGTTGGCTGGCTGGCTTTAATGCAACATGATTAACGGCCGTTTTCAATAACCTATCTATCCCTAGTTTCGGTTACTAAAGATAGACAAATCTATATTTTTGTCCTTACTTACGTTCCAATAACCTATCGACGGGCAGCAGTTCCTATCGGATTTATCTATCCATCGTCGGGAGGACGGATAGCCTGCTAAAGATAGAACGCTCATACAAATCGTGCTTACTTCCGTTTCAATATGAGTTTTAAGTAACTCTCCGGTAGGCGGCGCTATCTCTAGTATGGGCATTCGCTTATCTGTCAAAATCGGCCGGTTACATGTTTATCTTTCGAAAGTAAATCGCTATAATTTAATAATTGTTTCTCTTCATATTGGCATATTGTAGCAGTGATGATAGTGATATGGAATTATTTCAAATGATAATGGATTGTGATGCAGATAGTGATAGTGAGGCCGATATCATATGGTTAGGAAAATAAAGATCGTCTGAATTACATGACGAAGATCAATAATTACGAATTTGACTATAGATTTCTGAGCAAAGGTGTTGTGAATGAATTGATTAATTTAATGAGACCATATTTGAGTGTAACGTCAAAAAGGTAAGATAAATTTTAACCATAAAAGTACTTGTTATTACAACTTATATTTGTTTATAGCAATAGCAAAATTATACCTAATTTTTGTTGTGTTACAAAATCACACTCAACAGGAATTCTATAATACTGCTGGATTCCCATGGTGCCCTAAATGACATTCATATACTAATACAATAACCTGGTAGGCTATTTACCTTCATTCTTATTACACACTGATACCTCTACATTTTATATTTGTGTTACAGATTCAAATATAGGAGAGGAATTTAGAAATAGAAAAAGAGTATTTTGAATGTGTAATTTGTGTGCAATGCATCATTGATGTTTCAAAATGTTGTTGCTTGATGGCCTGGGTCTACTCATGATACAACTATAATTAACCATTCCGATTGAAAAGGTATTTCTTATTTATATTACCTTATTTATATTATTATTATTATATTTTTATTTATTTATATTATATATTTAGGTGTTTATATGAATTTAATATGACACTATTATAATAAATTATCTACATATCAAGAGAACATTGATAACAAGGTGGACTTGGAAATTGCTATTTGCTTGCCGATAGAGGCTATCCCCACAACCCTATCTTTTAACGTGATTAATTAACCCACATACTCAATCGGAACGATTTAAAATGAATCACATATTAAAACAAGAAATACTATAGAGAGGTAATCTGTTTTTTTTAGTTAAGAGCTTGTTATACTGTATTGTAAAATAATTTAAGCGAATAATGTATAATTTTCAGATGCATTGGTGTTTGTAAAAGAAGACTCCCTGTATATCATTGAAAAGTAGATTAAAACTAGAAAATATGCAAGCTGTTATTATAGCTGCCATGCTGCATAATATCGTCAGAAGTATGAATTTAGAAGAATTAGAATCAGAAATTTCAGTCGCAGATACATTACAGGAAAATAATATAATTGTTCGTAACAATTTTTCAAAACTTACATCTGAAATACAACTATGTACTTATAAATAATTGCTTCCAAAGATAATTTATAAAATAAACTCCAAAGATAATTTGACTATTTTTTATTTTCCAAAATGATAATTACATGGTAGTTAGTACATGCAAGATATTTAATTTAGAATTTGTACATATACTTAAAAAACTATCTAACATAAAATTATTATTGCCTACTTAATTTATGAAATTTAATATTCCTTTTAAGTAATTTTTAATTTTTTAAATTATCTAAATATAACTTAACTTTTGCTACAACAATCTCCTTTTCTTTATTTTCCAAGTCAAGTCTCTTTTTTGCTATTAGATATTCTGCTAATGCATTGTCCCTATGCTAGCCTTGCATTTCTTTTCTTCCATCTTGTTTCCGCTTGGCTGTAAAAGTGTTAAAAATATTATATGTGACCTACAACAATGTGCATGCTTTATCCAAAATTTCATCTGCAATCCTTACCACCTCCAGCCTGTAACAAAGAGCATAATTATTTCAAATACTACGGCAACCTGAAGAAAAAATCATGTTTATCAATGTGTTATTAGAGACAAACAATCAACTAATTATACTAACCTTACCAAGGTTGTTTCTTATGTTGCCGTAGCGTTCTTTAAGTTTTCCCATTTTAGTCGAAGCTGCGATGGAGTTCGTGGGAAACGACGAATCGACGAATTAAAATCATTTACAAGGGTTTGCCAAGCCTGCTCCTTCATATTATTGTTTGTGGCATTTGTTGCCTTATTATTGAAATGTTTTTTCGCCGCCACAAGTTCTGCTAGAATCATCGTCTCATCTTTTGTCATGGCTGCTGCCTTTCTTGACTGAAAAAGATATATTTTCTAAACTTGAACTCAAAGTTTTCAAAGTAAAATTATTATTATCAATGTAGTTCATAGATACTTACAGAATTCATTTTATTTCACTGTAGCTCTTTAATTATAAACACACTTAGAATTATAAACGAAAGTTTTAAAGCGTTTTGGAGGTAAGTCATCATCTAATATAGTAGGTAAAAAATAGAAAAACAAACAAATGAAACTGATCACTGCTTATTGGCAAACGGACTGTCAAAACGTTTCGTTTCATAATTTCGACTAGGATAAAAATAGCAATACGTCCAATTTAAAAAAATCTACATATGTTTTTATTACTTTTTGTTATAAACAAATGTGTTTATGATAGTCTACAATATGCTGGTTAAATTATAGTTATAATTTAGAATAAAATAAAATAAGTCTTGATCCTGATGTTGTTTCGTATTTGTAGTAGAACGAAACGTATCAAGAGGCTCGGATAAATCGGAGGGAAGAAGCTATCTACTGTTGGTTAAAGAGAGATAGCACTTATCCGTGATTGTGAAACGCAAACTAAGGATAGATACGCTCTTGCTGATATTCGGAGATAGCTATCTATCCGAAAACTCAGATACGTTATTGAAAACGGCCGTTAGAAAGAAGGCCTTTTATTTCTCTTGGTACACAACACAAGACACGTGCTAAGTGTGGCCAGAAATTTTATACAACTTCAACGATTAGTGTTGCCTTATGTTAATGTGTTGCTACACTAGAAACGATTATATATAAAACTAGCGGACCTGACACACGTTGTCCGGCATACACAAAATGAATGAAATGAATGAATGAACGCATGTACAAAAATTCATTTAAGTCGATCCAGTCGTTTAGTTGCAGTATAGATAAATAACCTAAATATCGACTGCAGCGCCATGACTAAGCGCATACAAAAAAAAAACATTCAAATCGGTCCAGCTCTTTAGAAGGAGTTCAGTGTCATGCACACTGATTAAGATGTTATGTTTATGATTCCCCTAAACACCACTAGGTGGGGTATACAAGCGTATTCAAACAACAGCAAAAATTTGTTGTTTGAACTTTTTTATTACCTTCATGGCACACGAATATTGGAGCAAAGACCTAGTTTATAGGACCTTTGAAATTCAAACGTTTCTAAGCTAATTTGTATATTTCGAATGCTGAACGTAGATACATAAGTCGTCGTAAATCTTCGTTGAGCAAACGAATTGATAATAGTTGTTACAATGACAAGGATCTGAACAAAGGGGCGCGAGTGATTTATTGTTACATGGATCTGGTCCTGTGTTGGCCGGGTGCATTGTATCTACGGCATCCACACTGTCTTTTGTCATGCCACTATTGTTTCCACCGCCCTTTTAATCCCGGATGTTTTAGTGAGGTAAGGTTCATGCAGAAGATACGCAATTGCTTCACGAGGAACATTTCGATATTTTAGTGTGGTAAGGTTCATGCAGAAGATACGCAATTGCTTCACGAGGAACATTTTGATATTTAGCGTGGTAAGGTTCATGTAGAAGATACGCAATTGATCACGAGGAACGTTTTGATAATTTAGCGTGGTAGGGTTCATGCAGAAGATACGCAATTGCTTCATGAGGAACATTTAGATATTTGCGGTAAGCTTCATGCAGAAGATACGCAATTGCTCCATGAGGAATATTTTGGTGTATATGGCTTAGAGGCTACGTTTTTTTTTCAAATGACTCTGAGCGGTTTCCAAAGGCTAATAATTGAATATGATCATTGGGAATGCCTCTTTAGATATGAGATCTTAGTTACAGAATTTAACAGAGTAATTGGATGAACGTATGTCCCGTCAGATGATGGTACAGTAACGCTTTAGTGGTAAAACATTGTGTTCTATTTCAATATTACATCAGCGAAAATACACCTTGGCGTGATGTTTCCGCTTCGATTCGCCACCGTTAGCAGCTATTAGGAAATCTTCGTTGCTCTTCCATTTAACTCAGACCCCTTGAAATTTCTCAAATTCTAGCAGTCGTTGAACTACGAGGAGCAGCTTGGACAGCTCAACGTTTGTTAGTTTCCTATTAGTGATCGTAAATTTGTTCTATTCGCAACGAATTTGTTTTACGATTGCGGTTCGCGACTTTTGCTACTGATTTTACTGTTAAAACAATTATTAAGAATTGTTAACTTATAAATAATATATAAAAAAATATTATTATAAAAGTTGACACATTCGATTTTTGCGTAGAATCACTATACCTTATGCAATAGGTTAGGAACAATTCAGAAGGAAGTAATTTTGTAGAATAAGAACGCTTTTTAGAAATTTGTGTTGATAATTGTAAAGTCGTCGTGGCCTAAAGGATAAGACGTCCGGTGCAATCGTGTCGAGGGATGCACCGGTGTTCAATTCCCCAGGCAGGTACCAATTTTTCTAATGAAATACGTACTTAACAAATGTTCACGATTGACTTACACGGTGAAGGATAACATCGTGTAATAAAAATTAAACCCACAAAATTATAATTTGCGTAATTACTGGTGGTAGGACCTCTTGTACCACTACCGTGCCTATTTTCGTGAAGCAGTAACGCGTTTCGGTTTGAAGGATGGGGCAGCCGTTGTAACTATACTGAGACCTTAGGCCTTAGAGCAATAAGCATATTTTGAGTAAGAGAGTAAGAGTACCTATACTTTGGTTGCCCAAATTTAATATGTAATGGCCGCCCCACCCAATTAACTGGAAGGGCTTATTGCTTCAAAATGCCAGTACTAGGATGGAATAACAATCCCAGTATTTAAGCTCTTTTTAAGATTTTTATTACACAATTTTAATACTTCGCAGTTGAAATAATGTCGTACGTAATATGTACATATTTCGTTGGAAACTATTTGGTGTTTGTTTGCGGGATTTTGACACCGTTATTTTCATATCATCCTATACGAGTACACTGGTCGTTGATCCTTTATATCCCTGTAGCACGACCTTCAATTCACAATAAATATCAGTATTTTTCTTTAATAGACATTCGATTTCTTCATTATAAGTATATCTGTTCTTGTCTCATTTTTTTTCAATTTCTTTTTATTGCTTATATGGGTGGACGAGCTCATAGTCCACCTGGTGTTAAGTGGTTACTGGAGCCCATAGACATCTACGACGTAAATGCGCCATCGACCTAGAAATATCAGTTCTAGGGTCTCAGTATAGTTACAACGGCTACCCCGCCCTTCAAACCGAAACGCATTACTGCTTCACGGCAGAAATAGGCAGGGTGGTTGTAACTACCTGCGCCTGCTCACAAGAGGTCCTACCACCAGTATATTTTCAAGATACACAAAAAGATCTGGGCTTAGATCATGGAGTCGAAAATTTAATAAAACTTAAATTCTTTCGCAGAAATTGACATTCACAAGTCTGAAGACTGCCGTTCGGAGTGGGTCGAAATACGAGACGGCTATATGCCCGACGCTCCAGTTTTGGGCAGGTTATGCGGGTCTGGAAAGGGTCCTATGATGAGGTCTACTGGATCAAGACTCACTGTGGTCTACCAACCGGGTTTGAGGCTTAAACCGCATAGAGGATTCCGAGCGTTCTACGAAGGTACGACTCCGTGGAGATTTAAGACGAATACCTTATTAATATAAGCGATTATATACTTATAATGCGCAGAAACCTATGTGAAGATAACTTACTATTATTTAAAATGATATATCATTGCATTTGAGTTAAGAATGGGTTTTTTTCTGGTCTTAGACGATAAAACTTTAACATGACTACATAGTCAATGCATCAATATCATTTATAAAGTTGATATTTGTATCTTTGGTCACTATCTATAATACTGTTATATGACATCGGAGCGGCAATTATACATTAAAATGTAAACAAGTCCAGAGGTAACATTAAAATATAAAACAATGCATTAATGCTGCTATTCAATGAAAGATGTTAGAAAATGTATAAGTTTGATTGTTTTTTTCTTGTAATTGTTGCCACCGAGAATGCAGACGACCTTGCAAGTGGTTACAGTCGTTCATGGCATTTGGCAATGACAGGAGAGTGATCTATTTTCGACTGCAAAAATTATGGATTAGTCATATTTTGTTTTCGATGATAGGGAGGAAAAAACGTATGTAACGTTTTTCGGTTACGCGCCATCTTAATTTCTTGCGTTACGCGCCATGTTTATTTTATTTCTATTTAGTTTTTTAGCAACAAATGTCACTGCACGTAAATTCAACAATTCCTGAATCGCGGTCACGAGATGTTACACAGTTGATAGACGTTCTCGTATTTCTCTTGCTAAATCATACCTACCTAGCGTCGGGATACCGCGATCATGCAGGCGGTTCCCC
Source organism: Bombyx mandarina (assembly GCF_030267445.1). Taxonomy (NCBI): domain Eukaryota; kingdom Metazoa; phylum Arthropoda; class Insecta; order Lepidoptera; family Bombycidae; genus Bombyx; species Bombyx mandarina. The sequence goes on along the minus strand of NC_143216.1, from coordinate 12,079,109 downwards.
CGGGGTGCGGCTGCTCCATTGCACTGCGGGGTGGTTGACCCTTGCGATTAGATATGCGCTAAACAGTACTCTATGAAGTAATGCCATATGGCATGACATTCCGGGCCGCGTAATATGGCATTAGAACAGTACTAAGTACCCTAATCATGACCTGTCAGAAATATGCCTGTATTGCTTAATTTGTATAGCCTGGTATGTTTTATTGTACTGAATGTTCGGGTGTCATAAATTATAGACCTATTATTATTACCAAGTAAACTCTATACAAGTTTACTTAATATTTTATTAAATGTATAAATAAAATTAATTAATATTTACATTTTTAGTTCCAACTTATAAATGAGTCGACTATTATCAAAGGCGGCAATCTGACTTTTGGACAATGATTGGTAAATCAGAAAAACGAATTATTGACTTTGTATTCCATTGGCAGTCACAAAACTCTTCGGAACGACATCTTAGATAAATAACAGGTTAACTATTAACCTTTATTTAAATCAGGTTTTGAACCGTATTCTTTGAAGGAGACGATTATATTCAAATAAATCTGTATTGACATATCAATAAAAAAATTTTGTCCAAATGTACAGATTGCCACCTTTGATATTAGACGACTCAAATAGTACATAATTGCGACATTTTTTTAACACCCGAACATATACAATAGTGCAGCACTTAGAACAGAACGCAACGGACAACAGACCTCTAGATATGAACCGACCACAGATCATAGTGATCTGTGGAACCGACCTTTAAATAACACGTTCTGTGGATATGAACGTCATGATTAGCGTTACGTGACATGGTAAATTTTGCCGGGTAATAGGTACTGCTACAGTACGCGGTCGCGCTATATTACGCGTACTGCATGACACATAGTACTTACACATGTCTACTTGCGATTATTTTTATATTTTATAAGTTTCACTTCTACCGTGTGTGACTTGCACACACACACACACTTTTTTTATTAATTTAATTTTTCATATTATCTAATCTTCAGTTTTGATTTTTGATAGCTGTTTGCGGAGGCGATATAGAAGTGGATTCGAACGGACACCTCGAATCGCCGAACTATCCTGACGATTACCAGCCTAACAAACTATGTATCTGGAAACTATCAGTACCACAGGTACGTGAGCAATGATCCGATGGTTCTTTCCAAGAAACTGTGGTACATAAGACACGGATCAATTTTAAAGAACATTACTTTTATGTCAGTGAATATTATTAAGAAACTAAGAAAATTTTGTTACTCGTGGTAGGACCTCTTATGATCCCGCACGGGTAGGTACCACCGCCCTGCCTATTTCCGCCGTGAAGCAGTAATGCGTTTCGATTTGAAGGGTGGGGCAGCCGTTGTAACTATACTGAGACCTTAGAACTTATATCTCAAGGTGGGTGGCGCACTCTGGTGGCACATTTACGTTGTAGATGTCTATCGGCTCCAGTAACCACTTAACACCAGGTGGGCTGTGAGCTCGTCCACCCATCTAAGCAATAAAAAAAAGAAAAAAAAGAAACATTACTGGCGATAGGTAGCGATTGGGAGCTTCCATGTGTGTATTACAAGTCGTCGTGGCCTAAAGACACCGCTGTGTTCGTGTCTAGACATATTGGTGATAAGGTATCTTGTGAGCCCGCATCGGTATGCACCACTACCCTGCCTATTTCTGTCGAGAGGCAGTCATACCTTCATGCTTCCAAGCAGAAACAGCTGTTAAGCTCGACAACCGAGAGATACATCCCGTGTCTCAAGATAGGTTGCATTTACATAATCCATGGTGTCCAGTAGTAAAATATTCATATTTAGAAGAAATTTAAATTCTTTTCCAATTCCAGGACTACCAAGTTGCTTTGAGGTTCCATTCATTCGAAGTGGAAAACCACGATACATGTTCCTACGACAAAGTCAAGGTTAGAGACGGCGATTCAATGGACAGTCCACTTATCGGCATGTTCTGTGGACATAAGATACCTCCCGATATAAGGTAAGCCTCGTCTAATATTACAAATCTAATTGTTTTCCCGTAATTGTGTTTTTGGTGGTCCAATAGACAACTTTGTAGTACAGCCTCTTCTCATTACGCTTCTGATCTTACAGTCACCAGAATTCAACTGACAGACACGAGGTCTAGCTCATAATCGTAATAAAAAAGGGCTGAGCAGATTAATTCCCTAATTGTTAAATACCCTGAGAATCTATTTTTTTTTAGAATTTCCAACCAAAATGCAAGTATTCTTACTTAATGTTTTCCATCCTTCACACGCGTTTTTATTTCATTACTTTATCCCTGTAATTAGTCTAGTTTAGAATTATGAATACCTATACGATAGAATTCCAGCTTAGATGTTTTTCTTTCTAGTATTAATCGAATATTATGTAGAGTATTATATATTATTACTCGAGTAATAATGAAATCTTTGAGGTGTGAATGAGTATGAGGTCAGAATGGAAAGCACGCCCAAACGCCCACGTCATTTCGGATCCTCCCGATCCACTAACGGTGCTTTTAGGTACCTCAAGCACCGGTCATCGTTCAAGTCAAACCCGTCGCTTGCGACGAAGAGCTCGACGAGTAAATTAACCCACAGACACAGCCCACTGAGTTTCTCGCCGGATCTTCTCAGTGGGTCACGTTTCCGATCTGGTGGTAGATTCTGCGAAGCACGGCTCTTGCTAGGGTTCGTGTTAGCAACGTCGTCAAATTTCAGCCCCGTGAGCTCATCTACTAGTTAAGGCTACGCTGAAATAGCCTCTCAAGGCTATCAGCATAGGTAGGAAAAAAAGGGTATGAGGTAAGACGCCCGGTGCTAGCAAATCTAGCAACATAACAAAAACAATGCCGCTGTTTGAACAATAAGAGATATATCTGTATTCAAGGTCCACGTCGAACAAGCTTCTGGTGATTTTCGAGTCAGACAGCACAGTCCAGAAAGCCGGTTTCTCGGCCACATTCATGAAGGAATTCGATGAATGCGCTTCCATCGATCATGGCTGCAGTCACTCCTGCGTGAACACCCTCGGCGGATACGAGTGCGCGTGCGACATCGGATATGAACTCCATTCGGATGGAAAGAAATGTGAAAGTATGTTAGATTTTAAAAAAAAAGAACACTTAGGTGTTTCCCGAGCGCTATGACTTGTCCTTCTTCAAACGAGGCTTAAGGAGAATAGTTAACGGTAGGCAGCGGCTTGGCTCTGCTCTTGGTATTGCTGAAGTCCATGGGCGACAGTTTTTACTAGTGGTAGGACCTCTTGTGAGTCCGCACGGGTAGGTACTACCTCCCTCCCTATTTCTGCCGTGAAGCAGTAATGCGTTTCGGTTTGAAGGGTGGGGCAGCCGTTGTAACTATACTGAGACTTTAGAACTTATATCTCAAGGTGCGTGGCGCATTTACGTTGTGGATGTCTATGGGCTCCAGTAACCACTTAACACCAGTTGGGCTGTGAGCTCGTCCACCCATCTAAGCAATAAAAAAAAACACTCACCATCAGGAGAGCCGTATGCTCGACCGCCTAAAAGGGCAATAAAAAATAAAAATATTGCTGCTGTCCATTGACAGTGGAGTTTGACTCAACCACACCTGTACACAATATTGCTAACTATAGGCAAACTAAAACAAAGATTGTAATTTGTTCCTAATCTATTTATTTCAAGGCCATTATGAAAAGAAAGCTCTAGAGCATTACGATGCCAAAGAGTAAATACTGATTCCAATTTAAAATGCCATATTAATTGAAGAGTTTATTAAGCAATCTAATTAAGAAATGAAACCTTAGCTGTTTCTCAAAGTTTATGACTTAAAAAGAATTTAACAAAGTTTGTAGTCTTCAGCAGTTTTTTTATTTTTATTGCTGAGATGTGTGGACGAGCTCACAGCTCACTTGATGTTAAGCGGTTACCGGAGCCTATAGACATCCACAACTTAAATGCGCCACCAACCTTTAGATATAAGTTCTAAGGTCTCAAGTTTAGTTACAACGGCTACCCCACCCTTCAAACCGAAACGCATTATTGCTTCACGGCAGAAATAGGCAGGGTGGTGGTACCTACCAGTGCGGACTCACAAGACGTCCTACCATCAGTAAATACTTTGTATACCACCCTGCTTATAGGTTAGACAAAGAAGAACTGGTCTTCTTCTGTTACAGTATGATATATGTGCTCATTATCTGATAGACGCATGCGGAGGAGCGCTCTACGGCCCCAACGGTACGATCACATCACCTTCCTTCCCTGAACTGTATCCTCCGTTGAAGAACTGCCTCTGGGAGATCGTGGCGCCGCCTCAGCATCGCATTACGCTGAACTTCACACATTTCGACCTAGAAGGGAACCATATGTATCAACAGGTAGCTCTAGGTTTAATAAAAGTCTTGTCAACTGGATCCTTGAGTCTTACAATTCTCGATCAGTTTCTTATATAGCTATTTTAAGGGAAATACCTAACGCTGGATCATAATATTTTGTAGAAATATTGCATAGTCCCGAATAATCCTTGGTGAATTTAATAATCACCGACAGTGTCAATATCATTGTTTTCTTTCAGGAATGTGAATACGATAGTGTAACAGTACATTCGAAGCTAGGAGCTGATGTGCTCAGGAGGCACGGAGCGTTTTGTGGAACCGCCTTACCCCCACCGGTCACTTCGGATGGCTCGGTTTTGAGAGTTCAGGTAACATTTCTGTTTTATTTCCATTACGTACTAACTACTCAAACTATTCACATTAGTTAATCAGGTTTGAAGGCAAACAACTGATTGTTAGAGGCCCTCATGGTGTCATAAAAATTAGCAGTACAGCCGAATCGCTTCCTACTTCTGAAGGCTTTTTTCAAATCTCATTTCAAGAAGAAAATGTCGTAGTTTTCAGGAATTATTACAGTGGTGAGAATTTCATTAGAGAGCCGGATGGTACGTGGATTAACTCTACCAGTCCAGATGGTATAGATGAACCCTGTCCTAGTGGTAAATTGTGGGAGCGTAACCGTAAAGTTAACACGATAGTATTTGTTGGCTGTGTTTTTTTATACTTATAACTGGGAACATATCACGCACGGTAATGCGGCCCCAATTTAGGATTCCCTGTTATCGACACCAGAGACTGATAAATATACTAATATAGGTTGAAATATATAAATAATAAGCACCCAGACGAAGAGCAAACAAACCTGTTCATCCCACGAATGTTTGCCCGATGTGCGAATCCTGCACCATCGAGTCAGTCATCATCAGTGTCTTATCATCTAAGATTTCTCTTTAGCCATCTTTAAATCAATTCTACTTTTAGTTCACATCAGACGGCTCGGTCCACCGGTCCGGTTTCGCGGCAGTGTACTACATAGACGTGGACGAATGCGCCGAGAACAACGGGGGATGTCAGCACGAGTGCCACAACATGCTGGGAGGATACGAGTGCGCCTGTCACAGCGGCTTCACTTTACACCCGAACAAGCACGACTGCAAGGAAGGCGGATGCAAGCATGACGTTACATTACCCCACGGAACTATTTTTAGGTATTCAGTACGCATAATGTGAATTAATAAGGGCGGACGCCTAAAGACGGCCAGAGCCTAAAGGCATCTGTAACGTAAATGCCGTCATCCACCTCGCGAAATGAGTTCTAAGGTCTCAGTTTTCGCAGTACAACAGCTGCTTCACCTTTCAAACCAAAACGCATTAGGGCTTCACGGTAGAAATAGGCAGGGTGCTGGTGCCCGTGCGGACTCAGAAAACGTCCTACCACCAGTAATAATTGGGGCAGTGGTGCCAATTAGTAGGAAATCAGAACACGATCGGTACAAAACAACCTAAATACCCTTAAGTTGTTTTATCACGGTTGTACTTATAATGAAAAGGGAGAAGTAGTTCGGTAAATGATGCCAGAAATACATATCTTTTAAACTTTCACTTTCGCTACCCTGATCTCCACCTAAACTGAGCTAACAATATTCAGGTTTGTTACAAAATAATATCCAATTTGGCTTTTCTACTTAAACGACAGTCGGGACTAATTTGAAAAAACTTCTATCATTTTACCGTAATAGTGCGTGGCAGCCCACAAGTCATCTCAACATCATCACCATAGTCGGTTGCTCTTGGCAGAGCAGTCGTTGTCATGTGGAATTCTCGTTGCCTTGAGATGTTTTCTATAGTTTGCGAACTGAGGCTTGGCGCACGCACTCGTTAAGTGGGGTTTCAGTAAGGTATTCCACCTGATCAGTCCAGCTCATGGGGATTCGTCCACGAGGTCTCTTACCATTGACCCTACCCTGAACAACAAGTTTCTCGATAGACTCTGCTGGCTATCGCGATACGTATCGTATCGTAACGTCTTAACGTAATATCTGAGTTGAAAATATTGAGTATCATCACGGCATCACCAAATCACTGGTACTATCTACATAAACTTTGTTATTACAGTCCAAATTATCCTGCCGCGTACCCAGCCAGGAAAGATTGCGTTTGGCAATTCTCTACGACACCCGGACATCGAATTAAACTGATCTTCAACGTGTTCGAATTAGAGCCTCACCAAGTAAGCTATTTAATTCTATATATCAAATTACTACATTTAGTTCACTGCTTATTAGTGTGCATGTGACTAGGAGATGTATGAAATGGCAGCGCAAGGTAGAGGGGGAAGAGGTCGACCGAAGAAAACATGGATGGAGTGTGTGAATGACGATATGAGAGAGAGGAGTGAGTGTTGAGATGACGGCTGATAGAAGAGAATGGAAGAGAAAAATTTGCTGTGCCGACCCCACCTAGTGGGATAAAGTGGAGAAAAAGAAGAGAGTTCACTGTTTATTAGTCAACACTTGATGCAAGCAGCGCAGGACCGATGGTTGTGGCGAGGCTTGGGAAAGGCCTATGTCCAACAGTGGACGGCTGTGGGCTGATAGATAGACGTGCTTTTTATTGCGTACACGATTTCACGATTCGCCTACTTTAAAGTAATCACTGGAGACAATAGACATCACAAAATGAATTCGGCCTTGAGATATTCTTGGCTCGAAGTCTCAACTGTATTGTATAAGGACTGGCCTGCCCAATTAAACCGAAACGATTGGCTATTTCACGACAGAAATATGCAGAGTCTAGGTTTGATTTTTATTACACGATGCTGTTCTTTCATATTGGAAGTAATTCGAGAATATGGGCTTAGCACGTATTTCATTTAAAAAAAATTGAAACTGCTTGCGGTATTCGAACTTAAGCATAGTTGCATGGCTGGGTGTGAGTACATCAGGCGTTTTATGCTTTAGGCCACGACGACTTCTATCCTCATTCGAAGCTAATCAACACAATCTAATAATAATAATAATAAAAACAGGAATGCGCTTACGACCACGTCACGATCTACGACGGAGCTTCGGCCGACGTAAAAACGCTCGGCATATTCTGCGGCAGTAAGCTCCCGCATCTGGTCATGGCATCTCAGAACCAGATGTACATGGTATTCAAGAGTGACGGTTCTGTCCAGCGAAAGGGATTTTTGGCTACGCATTCTACTGGTTAGTGAATATTAAATTGTAAAGTCATAGTTTTAAGAACTAAAGTCACGTGAACGGACTATGAACTTAAAATGTACAATACCACTCTTAGTTTACGACAAAAAATTTTTCAAGGTTTAAAAATAACTCGAAATACCTGGCAATACGCTATTATGCCGCGATTATAGCAACCTTGTTTGTTGAGCTCCAATCCTCAACGAACTATTGGGAATTCAAATTCGTTATACTCCTCAAATTCGATCATATCTTCGTCAACATTTGCCTCTTGGTCATGCCTTCTTTTTCAATTGACAATTTAATTCGAACACTTTTGGTATAAATATGCCATGAATAATAGTGATATTTTATCTATCTGTAATTTTTACTATTGCTATCGGGACTTTTTGACGGGAACGCGAGGAGTGAAGTTGTGTGATTTGTTTTATTTTGTCTACTTAGTGTTTCTTCAGGTTTAAATGTGTAATAATGGTGGTTTATTAACTATTTATTTAATATCTGTGAAAGTGCACAAATGTGGGAAAGTGAAACAAAGTCGCTCGACGTAACTACTCGGGATTCTCCAAAAAGTCCACTAAAAAAATTTCAGTAAATGACCACCATTTTACTGAGGTTATATTTCATTCCATACCCCTCATCTCATTTCATTTCATGTCATTCCAGTTGATTAATATCTCAAATTAATCATCTCCATTTCATTTCATTTCACTCCATATTATCATTTTTCATAAAAATAAGAATATAAATTAAAATAAGACATGACTTAAAGGTCTTAGTTACTAGGTCATAAAATCCTTTAAAAAAAAACTATTTATATTATTATCCATAGCATGTGGAGGGTATCTCTCTGCGACGGAAGAGGTGAAGCATCTCTATTCTCACGCGCGCTACGGAGACAACGCCTACGAGTCCCGGGCTGATTGCGATTGGAACATCGAGGCTCCACGCAATCATTTCGTTAAGCTCACCTTCCTGACTTTTGAGCTGGAGAGGGAAGCAAACTGCAGATACGACTACGTCCAAGTGTTTGGTGGTTTGGGAGGAAGCGGCGGGAACTACGGAACGTTCTGTGGTATTAAGGTACGCTGTGGATGATGAGCTTAGAATTGGACTTAGATTGAGATGTTTTCAGTGTGCTTAGTGCGAGTTTTGTGACGTTCTCGATAGCGAGCAAGTTAGCTAAAATTTGTATGCAGTTTGAACAGCGCCCCTAGCGGTAAACGTAGGCAAACGTTCCAACTGCATAGAAATTTGAGTACACTTTTACGCTATCGAAAACGTTAAATAACTCGCAATAAGCACACTGGTAAACACTTCGCTGGTAATCGAATATCTGGCCGATATATTTGTCCTTTGATATAATTGTTATAAAGAACAATTTTTAAGAATATTTTACATTTGTGGATAGATAAAAAAAGCTACGAACAAAATCGACCACGTAATTTTAGAGTTTTTTTTATGTGTTCCCAACACAGGGGAAATTATCGAAAAACATTTTTTTCTTTCTCACCCACTATGATGTGTAAACCTTACGAATTGCATTAAGTTTTCGCGCTAATCTACGTTAAGCATTTTATACATTATTACATTTAACAGGCTTTTACCAGGATTTAATGATTCCATGAGCTCCTGATATTTAGGGTAGTACTGCAAGCGCCATGATCACTCGTGTATACTTATATACATTAACGAGATGAGTCATCGAGTTCCAATGGTAGCACAGTAAATCGGACTAGAAAGAGGGTAGACACATTTTTATATTCCTAGCCTTCCTACCCCCAGCCTACGGTCTACCCATGATCACATCGTTTGCAACAACGCTCGATTATCAAGAATACCTTAAATGTGAAAATCTTGATAAGAACACGTTGAATATTATTGTTTATAAATGGGAACGTGCTCATGGTAAAACTATTGATAAGCGATTATAACTAGTCAGGTCATAAGTATTGTCACACAGTAAAAACTTTTCTTTTAGAATGCTGGCCACAAAAAAGTTTATTGAATTCGAATTTCGAATTGTTCATGAAAATAAAAATGTATACTTTTAGAATTTTACTCATTTTTAAATATGGAGTGGACACTTAAAGAAGACAGTGTTGCAGTTATTGCGTTGCATCGTTGCGGTTACGCGCCAATTCAAATTTTTAACATATTGAAAAATTTGAATATAACCAAAAGATTCATTTATCGTACCATCAAACGATACAATGAAGACTCTAGTGTAGATGACAGGTCAAGAAGTGGTCGCCCTCGGTCTGTTAGGACTCCAGCAGTGATAAAAGCTGTGAAGGCGCGAATTCAAAGAAATCCCAAACGTAAGCAGAAACTGTTGGCCCTTCAGATGGGGTTAAGCAGAACCACGGTGAAAAGGGTGTTAAATGAAGACTTAGGGCTTCGGGCATATCGAAGAAAAACAGGACATCGTTTGAATGCTCGTCTAATGGACCTGAGACTGAAGAGATGCCGCGCTTTGCTGAAGCGGTACGCGGGAAAAAAATATCGGGAAATTCTTTTATCGGATGAAAAAATTTTTACCGTAGAAGAGAGCTACAACAAACAAAATGATAAGGTGTACGCACACAGTAGTGAAGAAGCGAGCAACCGTATTCCGCGTGTCCAACGAGGTCATTTTCCATCCTCGCTCATGGTATGGTTGGGGGTTTCTTATTGGGGCTTAACAGAGGTACATTTTTGTGAGAAAGGTGTAAAAACGAATGTAGTTGTGTATCAAAATACAGTCCTGACGAACCTTGTGGAACCTGTTTCTCATATCATGTTCAATAACAGGCACTGGGTATTCCAACAAGATTCGACGCCAGCTCATAGAGCGAAGAGCACACAAGACTGGCTGGCGGCTCGTGAAATCGACTTCATCCGGCACGAAGACTGGCCCTCCTCAAGTCCAGATTTGAATCCGTTAGATTACAAGATATGGCAACACTTGGAGGAAAAGGCGTGCTCAAAGTCTCATCCCAATTTGGAGTCACTCAAGACATCCTTGATTAAGGCAGCCGCCGATATTGACATGGACCTCGTTCGTGCTGCGATAGACGACTGGCCGCGCAGATTGAAGGCCTGTATTCAAAATCACGGAGGTCATTTTGAATAAACTTTAGTGTCATAAGAATCTATGTTTTGTTAAGTTCATTTTGGTATATGAATGGTTACATAATGAATAAACTTGTTTCAATTATTTTACATTAAACGTGACAGAATTTATGACCTGACTAGGTAGACACTATGAGGTCATCGAACTTCTTTCTTACATGATCTTTGGAAGTAGACGGATGAACCGAAGATAATACTGAACTTGTTTGTTTCCAGATGCCACCTGAAATCGTATCAACCTCAGAGGCCTTACTAGTCAGATTCCGTACCGACGATTCCTTGGTCTTCAAAGGCTTTTCGGCATCGTATCAGATGATAAAGCCGACTTGGAGCGACGAAGACAGCTTGGAAGGCGGGGAATATGAGGCTGAGGAGGAGGACGAGCGCATGCCTCCCCTGGTGGTGGGGCGCAGGGGGCTCCGGACTCCGGTGGCGCGGTTCGTGCGGCGACCCACGTGACGCTGGCCGCTTCCCCGCCACCCAAGACACAGGCGGCCGCATCGCACCCTCAACAATCGATCTTAATCGCGACGGATTTAACGGTGTTGTTTGGAATTTTTTTTTTTTTGGGGAAATTTTGGTTTTTGTTGAATACGGTCAAGTTAGATGCTCACAAATTAACCCGATAATGTCCTAGTAACACTTTGGGAGTAAAATAACACTTTTATTACTGGTGGTAGGACCTTTTGTGAGTCCGCACGGGTAGGTACCACCTCCCTGCATATTTCAGCCGTGAAGCAGTAATGCGTTTCGGTTTGAAGGGTGGGGCAGCCGCTCTGACTATACTTGAGACCTTAGAACTTATATCTCAAGGTGGGTGGCGCATTTACGTCGTAGATGTTTAAGGGCTCCAGTAACCACTTAACACCGGGTGGGCTGTGAGATCGTCCAGCCATCTAAGCAATAAAAAAAAAAAAAAAAAGGGATAATAACGCAAAAAAAAATGCGGAGTTTTTTTTTGTTTCAAAATGTGTTTTTTTTTATGATTTACATATTTCTTAACTGCATCACTATAATTCCAGATGATGCAATAGGGATGTTGTGATTAAAAAAGAATGTGTGTCCATAGCGCGTGTAGCAAATGTACACGGCACCTTGATCAATTACAAGACAGCCAAATTAGGAAGTATTTGAGTTGATATTTGAGTGTTCAAATTGTTTTTCTTTGACAATTTCATTTATGTGCATAATAATATTGTATGTAGTAGGTATTTTGGTTTTTTTATTTTTTAATCAATTTTTTTTTAGTTTTTCGTTATGGAGGGTAGAAGTAAGAAGGAGGATATATAGTGTGCGTTGAAAGGGCACCAATTATGGTGGCGCCACAGTAGCATGTGGAAAGATTTAAAAATCTTCGCCATAAACTATTAGAGGCTCATAATATTAAATTAAGAAGCAAAGAAACACTTCCTATGTAAATAGTATTAAAAACAAACAGTTGAGGTTGAAAAATACTGTAAATCTTATAACTACACGAGTTACGAAAAAAAAATTAAAATTTTCAACCCAACACGCTTCACTCTGTTTCAAACTGCTATATTCATATCATTTCCACTTTCTATACTAGCGCTATAACGGAGTCTGCCTAGAGAATAACTTGCTGTTTACAGGTGGGCACTTTTTGGAACGAAGTTCCTTATGACACGATGCGGAGGGGTACCCTAACCGGGAAAAAACGTCCGTAACGTAAGATTTTTATTAGTAATGCACACAGTGTACGACTTAACTTTGTAAAAACGTACAAAAAATAACATATTTTTTTATCGTTCATTGACCACGATCTCAGAGCGTTCGTTTGCGCAATACACTAACTCTTATGCAAACAACCGTGAATGAAGTGTACCACAATAAGTTCGCACGTTACCGAATGACCGTGGGTTGTTGCGAAACCTCCAGTTTTATTTTCTTTATACCTCGAACAGAATTTAAAATTAATATTTTTATAATAAGGAACTTCGTTCCTATCTAGTGTCCCACGACACCACACATCTTTTTTTTAACTTGTCCCCTATACAAGACGATCCTCCTTACTTCTACCCTAAATAGTTTACGTTTGACATTGATGTGGTCATTTCTCTCGCTAAGAAAATTCACAATTACGTTTGCGACTGAATTATGTAAATAAGCGATCGATCGCTCCTAGTCTAGTTTAGGTACATTACTTAAATAATCATTTACCAAAGATACTCGGGTTACATATTAATTTATTTTCATCGCAAGCGCGATCCAAAACATTCGCGATTTTTACCAAAGAAAAAATTGTACTTTAATATTCCAATATTTACTGCTGATTTATAAAATAATGTTAGTTTATTATAAACGCACATACTCAGTAATATAAATAATAATAATATTAATATGCATTTTATTGTAATAATGTTTTTTTTTTGTATGAATCGTACGTAGCATAGGATATCGTGACAATATGTAATGATAAGGCGTAATAGTGTTTGTTAAATGTTTAGGTGTTCAATTCCATATCAATTGAATGTTAATATTAATATGTATTGATGTATAATATCTCATATTATCAACTAAGTAATAATCATAGCCTTTATGTTTTTTCATCCAACTGAAAAAGAGATAAAGACTTGTTTCTTTAACTGCTTTTCAGTTTTGAGCATTTTTGCAATGCACATTAGGGTTCATTTTTCGATAAAGCTTAGAGTGTTGTCTGTGGCTCTTAATATCAATCAGCTATCAGTCATTTTTCTGTGCAAAACCAAAACTATAAACAATAAATGATATAACAAGATGACCATCCAAAAGCCGGAAAAACAGCAAATGAAGTAGGAAATTATGCGTTCCAGTTTGAAAGTTGAGACATCGGTTATGCCATTTAATTGAGACTTCGGCCTCATATCTCAAAGTAGGCATTCAAGTCGTAATGTTTATGGACTCTAATAAGCACTTCACACAATCTATTAGAAACTTGTCGTTTTTTGCTGTGTGCACCAACAATCATCTTCGTTTTCGGGAAACAATATATTAACAACCTATCCACTATTGGATATAGGCCAACAAAGCTCACTATAAATCGGTTTTATTCTGCCGACATCCAGTAAACAAAACATTGTGTTCTTTATTATAATTTGCGTAATTAATAGTTGGAGGATGTCTTGTGAGACCACACGGGTAGGTATCACCACCCTGTCTATTTCGGCCGTGAAGCAGTACTGCGTTTCGGTTTGAAGGATGAGACAGCTGTTGTACAATAAAACCGAAAATTAAAACTGGCGTTTCACATGGCATTTGCATTGTCTATATGCTCTGGTAACCATTTAATACCTGATGAGTCGTGAGCTCACCCAAGCAACAGCAGACCCACTAAGGCCCAATGATAGCCTTTTATAAGGGTTACCATTGACGGGTTAACTGTGTTTCAGAGCCCATAGATCACCTTCACCCACATTAAGACCGGGTTGTAGATTTGATTGCAGCAACAGCTCTAGACTGCCTTGTTGCCTAAATTGTTGATTGGTAGGCAGCGGCTTGGTTCTGCCCCTGGCATTGCTGATGTCCATGAGCGACGGTAACCGCTCACCAACAGATGGGCCGTATGCTCGTCTACTTAAGCGGCAATAAAAAAAAAACATAATGTTGGCACGAATTATTTCGCACTTTTAAAGTTTTTTTGCGGGTTTTGTTTTTTTATTACATAATCCTTCAGCCACGGAAGAACATAGTGTAGATGTTATAGGAAAATTGGTATCTATATGAGGAAATTTAAATCCGGTAAAATCACATCGCTAACAAAATAAAAAGCAAACACCATTAATAGCAAAGTTATTAATGTGTCCAGTTTTCCTTCGTACTTTGTGGATGTGTGTAATATGGCCTTTTTTTAATTTTCGCGCCAAGCTACCAGTTGACGATAGAGGTAAACAAACATTTCATAAATGTATGTATGTTTGTTTGTAAATGTAAATGTAATTGAAACAATAATTTTCATAAGAGTTTATTAACAAAATGATAAGAAAATTAAAATTAAGAAGCATGCACGTTACAAGTAGGTACGTACCTAATATTGTAAACAGCGCGCCATTTTATATATTTTTGGAACGAAGTTCCTTATAGCAGGCTTGAAGGAGATAGGGATTTTGCTGCACGACCGAACTGAAAAAAATGTGATAGTAAAAACCGTAAAAAAAAGTCAGTGGAATAAGGCCTTGTTTTCCGCACAGCGATATTTCACCGCGCGATTTTTTTCTAGTAATTCTTTTTTTATATTTTTTATATGGAACTTCGTTCCTATCCGGTGTCGCACGACACCACACATCTTTTTTATCTATAATACCCAATTAATTTTGATCGCTCTTATTGCATCGATCAAAATTCTTTCATACATTTAATATAAGTATTTTAACAATTATGTCCAGGAATTTACAAAATTTTATTGGGCGTTTTGCCTTAAACAAAAATGGTTTTGCCAGAGAATAAGACAGAATTTCCAACAATGCGTTCCATAAATGCAATTTGGATTACATTACTGATTTACTTAACCTAATTCATTTCTTCCATTAAGTTAGTCTGGATGGTTCATCATATTAATTAATTTAGGTACTTAATTTAAATGATAGTCGATAGTTTAATATAATATTTTGCCTTAATAAAAGAATCTGAGGATCGACCATCAAAACGAACCTTAATTGTGCTTATTCCTACTTAAGTATCAGTATCTTAAATTGCAATATTTCAGTCTACTGAACCGTTGCTACTCGACCAAAACGTTATAAAAGCACTCAAAATTTACACAAACTCAAAATTTAAGTATAATTGAACTTTGTTAGGTGTAAGCGCCATTAAGTAACGATTTAATAGATAACTTCATTTTAGTGAAATGTGTTCGAATCAAGAATCTCAGATTTACAGAAGATTAATTATTTGTGCCAAAAATCCACTTGTAGCCAATGTTAAGTACTTATAGCTACATTAACATTTTGTATCTTAACATATTTATACGTATGTGTAATGTAGAAACGTTATTTTATTAAAAGCCAACGAAAATTCTAATGTTGTTTTATTAATTATATTATTAAGCGTTTACCTTCTTAAATTACATTGTTTTTTAATGTTCATTTAAACCTTAGACATAAACCAATTAGAACTAATAAAATTATCTAGAACAAATAATATTTAAGACTACTCATTTAAAAATCTTTTATTTGTTTTGTGTTTCACTAAAATGAGTTTTTTTATACTGAGAGATACTGAAAATGAGAATTCTGAATTTTGCTAGAATACCCGTCTGGGCGTCGCTGGAATAGCATCTTAGGCTAGCAGCGCATATATAGGAAGAAAAGAAAAAAAAATAGAATAGTATGTGACTACTTAGTCTTGTACTCAGCATTATTCAATATTAAATGATACATATTTCACTATTACAAACAGTCAATTTTAGTACCTATGTTAGCCATTGTACTATCACAATATATTATATATTTTTAATAAATCACACACATTCGTTTGGCCTCATTGAATTCCTCTGTCTGAATTCGTTTTACTATGAGAACCGGAGATGATACCCGATATAGGTACACACTTAAGACACTAAACACGTACATACCTATTCGTCAGACTAATGTTTGTCCGATTGTGAATCGAACCAATGACCTACAGTACAATAGTCAGAGGTACTAATTATTGCCCCATCGTGTCAATCAATAAAAAAGGCAACGTAGTTCACGTAATGGTATTCTTTGACTAATAAGATTGGGGGTCGGACGCTCACTTGCTATTAGCTTATTATAAAAATATATAAGTTTAAGCGGAGTTGTGATTTTTTAAAAGTACCTAAATGTTATTGTTTTTACAAAAGAAATATCTTGAGTTGACTTCGTCCATAGATGTTTTAGCTTTCAGCCTAAAAGAACAAACTGTCAAATCGAGGAGGTCACGGTAACGTCGGTAACTGCCAAAGTCAAAAACATTTTATTGTTTTGTCATTTTATCATTTGAAAAAAGTGAGGTACCGTACATATTCGTACGTAATTTATTTGTTGAAATACTCATGTATTTTGTGACCCAATTACAATACAAATAAATTATAGAACGAAAAAACACGAGTCAAGTAAAGATGTCTGCATTAGTATTCAAAATTAAAAGTAAAAACGGACAGCAAGTTTTGAAAGATTTGACCTCAGAAAGTACTGTGGGCGAATTGAAGATGTTTTTGTCCAGCATATCCGATATTAGCATTGAAAGAGTTAATATATTATGCGGGTACCCTCCTAAGGCATTAGACACGAGTGATAATAGTAAAACATTGAGTGAATTAGGACTAAAAACTGGTGAAACTTTGATTGTGGAAGAAAAAGCTGTGACCAAGATTAATGCGACGCAAACCGAGACGCGACCTTCCCAGAACGGAGTAGAGTCTCATGAAACAATAGAATCATGTCGACCTGGTATATTAATGAAAAAAGTAGTTCCTTCTGATAATTCATGCCTTTTCACTAGCATAGGTAAGAATCTTACTTATCTTTACTCTATGAATCGATATTTCTCTTTGTATGTATTATAATGACCTTCAAGGGTGATCCCTAAAGTTTATTTAAATAATTGTAAAACAGAGGGATAGGAATTAGATATATCAATAAATGTCCAATAGAGCTTTATTTTGAGTGAGTTGTCATAGTATGCTTATTCATACACATTTTAAATAGAATGTGTACTATATATAGTATGCAGTATATTTTCAATTTTAATGAAATATACTATTACTAGAAATACTATAAAAGAATATCCCTATATTTGACAAATATTATTTTATAACTACTATCTTTTAAATAAAAAAATCAACAGTCTAAATAGTGCTTTGTGAGCTAAAGTTGTAGTCGTCGTGGCCTAACGGATAAGACGTCTGGTGCATTCGTGTTGAAGCGATGCACCTGTGTTCGAATCCCGCAGGCGGGTACCAATTTTTCAAATGAAATACGTACTCAACAAATGTTCACGATTGACTTCCACGGTGAAGGAATAACATTGTGTAATAAAATGAAACCCGCAAAATTATAATTTGCGTAATTACTGGTGGTAGGACCTCTTGTGAGTCCGTGCGGGTGGGTACCACCACCCTGCCTATTTCTGCCGTGAAGCAGTAATGCGTTTCGGTTTGAAGGGTGGGACAGCCGTCGTTACTATACTTGAGACCTTAGAACTTGTATCTCAAGGTGGGTGGCGCATTTACGTTGTGGATGTCTATGGGCTCCAGTAACCACTTAACACCGGGTGGGCTGTGAGTTCATCCACCCGTCTAAGCAATAAAAAATAAATAAAAAAAGCTAAAGCTTGGACTACGGATCTGTCAGTATGAATTTCCCAAAGCTTATACATTATTAGTGAAATTGTTTATTTAATCTGAAATTTAATGCTATTCCTAATAAAAAAAGGGAGATTGCAGGTGTGAAAAATTAAAAGAACATATATTTTTTTAATTTTTCATACATATAATTACATTCCAGGTTTTGTTTTAAATGGTAGCATAGACACATCAGTACATACATTAATGAGGCAAATAATAGCTATGGAGGTGGCCAGTGACCGCGACACATACAATGAAGCAATGCTTGGCAAACCAAATGCTGAATATTGCGATTGGATACAGCAGCCCAGCTCTTGGGGAGGAGCGATTGAGGTAATAGTCAGGCATAATGTATTCATTAAAACTTTCTCGGCTATTAACATTATAAACACTTCTTATAATGATCTTTACATTTAATGAGTTTCCGATAGTAAGTGGATATTGTTGGGGTGAGTCACAAAGTTTCAGTGGTAACATGGTGGAAACGGTCTATAAAGAGAGTACATTGATTTGTATGCTCTTAATATCCTACCTGCAACTTTCATTCTATCTATGGTCATGGTGCTCCAATAGTGCTGAAATATCACCTTACTATAACATAAATTAAAATCATGTAATTACTCATAGTTCAAAGTACTTATTGCTAATCAAAGTACTTATTGCTAATACACAATCAATATTTCCTTGTTATTCTTTGAATAATAAGGTGAAATTGCATTTCTGAAATGCATAATATGAATGTTATATTGAAGTAATTTGTTAAGGTTTACTGGTGACGGATGAGTTGTAAGGCTTGTGGGCTACCAAACTACAATTCCCGGGGTCTTAAAACTATCAATGACATAAACGGAAAATTACATATTCATATCGATGCTTGAAAGGCAAACGTGACTAAGCGACAATGCATGAACTTTACAGAAGACTAATTTAAAGTTGAATTTCCTGAAAAAAAATTTTTTTTAACAAATCTAGCTGTAGTAGAATCTAGCTAGTAGCTGTAGGATTGAAATGATTTTAATAGACCTAGAAATATATTTTTTTTGTGCATCGAATATGGTTATTGCCTATCATTTATGTACAAAGCAGTTATTGTCGCTTAATCATGTTTGCCTTTCAAGCGTCGATATGTAATACCCACCCTATTCACTATGAATGATACTAAATAATAATTAAGTTGGTTACATATTATTTGGACCTTGTTAAAGCATGTTGATAATATTGAACTTGCTAAAACATTTGATTGTGACAAGCTTATGCCATAACAAGTAAGTAATTATTCGTTTAAATGAATTCACAATAATGATGCATTATTTGACAGACATTCCAAATATTACTTAAAATCATTGCACAATTTGAATATGAGTTTGCACGGCTTGTTTTATTTTGTATCAGATGAACTATGGACTTAAATAAATAATCATTATGAAACATTCTTATAAGTTTTAAGAACTATCTATATGGTACATTTGCTGTTGATTTTTCCATTTGTGTTATTTGAGTTTTATTTTCTTTTTTTATTGCCTTTGTACGCCGACAAGCCCACTCAATCATTAACCTGTGTGGGCTTCATCGCATCAATTTTTAATATCTAGGAAGTACACTAAATTAATCAGTCCATAGAGATATAAAGATCTATCAGCAAATGAGATGATACAATATGTTCAATTCTGCCCTGAATGTCTCAATGGCCTCGGGACATATCAAAATCTTTATAAGTGCTGATGTATGTGGGGTTCACTGTTGAGGCAATGCACTGAGATAAAAGTCTCCAGATTTACTCAATAGGCTACATGCATTTGCCAATTTAATAGACTTATATTTATATTTATGAAGTTCTCTATTTGCAAATGAAAATCTTTCCAGGAAGGGTAGCGCGATTTTCGATATTAGTGCGGACAAACAAACAAAACGTGTATTTGGTGCTTGCCCTATTATTTATAACGAATTCACTTCTCTTGTTTCCAGGTAGCCATTTTATCTCGATTTTACGGTTTAGAAATGGCGGTGGTCGACACTCTAAACGCGATCATCAACAGATTTGGCGAAGATAAGAATTATGGGCAGCGCGTCTTTCTGCTATTTGATGGAGTTCATTACGATCCACTTTATTTAGAACAATCCGACGTAAGTCAAATCATATTTTTATGAAATAATAATGAACACTAACTTTACCATTACTATTGTTTTTTTTTTTGCGGAATACCAACATAATTACTGATAGAAAAAGGTTTAGACAGATTTGGAAGTTGGAAGCAGGAACCCATAGACACAGCCGACTGAGTTTCTCGCCAGATCTACTCAGTGGGTCGCGACTCCGATCCGGTGGTAGATTCAGTGTTAGCATATTGTCTCAGGTTGAGCCCGTGAGCTCATCTGCCAGTTACAACATAGCTGGAATAACCCCTTAAGCTACCGGTAAATAGGTACGGGAAAAAAATCAAAAGCTACTGGAGAAAAAAACATTAGGAGAGACTTGTACTTAACTGTCTTGTATTGGCCTATTTATTTAAAGACTAGCGACCCGCCCTCGCTTCGCTTCGGAAACATTAAAACACACATGAAACCAAAAAAAATAAATAAAAAAAAATTAAAAAAATTTGCCTATGTTCATCAGGGACAATGTCGGCTTCTAATGGAAAAAGAATTTTTCAAATCGGTCCAGTAGTTTCGGAGCCTATTCGAAACAAACAAACAAATAAATCTTTCCTCTTTATAATATTAGTATAGATAATTTGATATTTATTTAGAGTGCATTCGAATAATTTATCGCGGACATAGCAGGAAAATACTCACTCACATAGACTGCTTAAATTGGTCCTTCATTGCGGAATAATAAAAAATTTGGCATTATGTTTGTGACGCAATGCTGTTAAAGAAAAAGGTTAAACTTTCCTTTATGGTCCGTCGATTTTTGGGTCTGGGTGGGGGCGGGGGGAGGGAGGGGGCAAGGGCTTACACCCTGCACCATCCCCACCACGCGGAGCCCCATGGCTATGAAGATATCCACGGTTAATGTTTTAAGGCTAAAATAGCACTAGTTAGTAAAAATAGGATAAAATTTTCCATTATGGTCCATCAATTTTCGAGTTGACGAGGGACAGGTGTAAGGACTTACCTTCTGTACTGTAAGTTTTTTTCTTTTGTGGTACCAATCTGTGATCAACAATTTTTTTTTTCAAGAAATCTTGTACTTTCTGCTCAGAGCTAAAATCTAAGCTATGTCCCGTCTATGGCTAATCTGTCTTTGTTCAGACTTGTACAACTAAACATGCATATTTTGCCGTCGCAGTGAAAATATTACGAGTCGACTAGATACCACGCTGTATATGGTACAGCTGATTGTGTTACGGAAAGCGACTTCGCTGTTATTTCAATGTAATAGGAACTTTGATCTTATGTCTCAAGGTACAAAGTGCATCTTGGGATGCATTCGATTGTGGTGTCTATAGTTTTTTTCTCCTACCTACGCCAAAGTTCGGTTTTCCTCCCGCCGTACAGGGAAGAAAGTGTAACTTTTCCTCCCTGGGTACTGACAAGTGCGCATGCGCTTTAGTGTCTACTTCTGCTCTCACGCACATAAAATTCTCCGCCATTGTTGTGCTCGGGTAATTTGCAATATTGTGTTTAGTGTAAAAGTGAAATAAACAAAAGGCAATAGAATTTAATAGTGAAGTATTAAACAATGATGAGTTCATCAGATAGTTCTTATTCAATTAGTAGTAGTTTATTTAAAAATTAAAAAACAGTTAAATTGTTTTTTTATGAGAATGGGGGGGCTCCGCCCCCTACCCCCTACCAGGGCTTCGCCCCTGGATCTCGGTTCGGTACTCCACGAACTTTCGGCCTGGTAGGAGAAAAAATAGTATGTGCACCGCGGGAAAAAAGTAGGACATCTCATCCCGCGTGTTTGCGATTTTACACGCGGGGGGAAATGTCCTACTTTTCTCCCTTGGTGCACAATGTACTATACTTCAAAATGCATATTAAATTCAGAAAAGGGCTACAGCCATTTGTGTGCTTAGTGCGAGTTTTTTAACGTTCTCGATAGCGTAAAAGTTAACTCAAATTTGTATGGAATGGGATCGCTTGCCTACATTTGCCGCTAGGAGCGCTGCTCCAACTGCATATAAAATTGGGCTAACTTTTTCGCTATCCAGAACGTTAAAAAACACGCACTAAGCATACTGATATAAAAATCTATTTAATCAGGGCGGACTTCAAACGATATTCCCGGCCGAGGATATGGAGGTTTACCGGGAGGCGGAGCAGCTAGCTCACGAAGCCAAATCGTCGAGACAGTTCACTGACCTTAACAAGTTCACGCTGAAATGTATGATTTGTGACAAGTTCCTGACCGGGCAGGCGGAGGCGCAGAAACACGCTAAAGAGACAATGCACACTAACTTCGGGGAGGTCTAGCGAATAGTTCACTCGTACAAACGAGTCGCGATATTTGATAATATTATTATTGTTTTGGTTACATAACACCCGTGTCCGCATATATACGTTTTGAAATGTATTTTAAGAACCGCCGTGAAAGCGCGGACTTATGATTTTGAATATTAAATAAAGTTTGTGATTGTTAATTGTATATTTACTTTTGACTCGGCGTGATTTGATTGAACGTTTCTTTGTTTATGTTTTAAATGTCAGAAAAAATGAAATGTGACGTACATTTTTAAACAAGAATAAAGTATATTTTATTTAAGTCAATAGAAAATTGATAAGTTGATTTACAGCAAATTATCAATAAATTTACATAAGAATTTCTAGTAAGTAATTCGTTGGAATTTATTACTAGAATTTCAGTTATAGCCTGTGTTTTATGAACAGCTGATTAAGATGGGTGTCGCCATCTTTGTTTTAATACCGACTGATCGCAACTATGGAGGGTAGAGGTAAGGAGAACCGTCTTGTATGGGAGAAACTTGAAAAAGTGTCCCACTTTCAGCACTAAATAATAGTTCAAAAATCCTCCAGAATGGCGCTAGCATAGTCACAGGGTATGATATGAATTGAGCAGTTGTTAACTGATTGAAGTATGCTGAGTTAGGAAATTTAATAGTGTAATAATGACTAGAGTAGTTAGTGACAGTTTAATATATAAGACCTCACACGTTTACGTAGTCCAAACTAATTTCGTTAATATAACCTAAAATCATTACTGTGGTAAAACGTGGAGACATCGATTGCATTTTCTTATCAGCTTTAAATAAAATACTTTTTGTGATTTTGTAGTGCTTACAGTTCTTTCGTTCTTTTTTATTTTGCTATCTTATTCTAAGAACTTTCAGTGCCTTTTTTTTATTTTCCCGGTTGCTACTGTAGCGTCACCCTTATTTAGCACATTTTGACGGACACTTTTTCACAACAGAGACGGCACTCTTTACCTCTACCCTCCATAATCGCAACCCATATCGAATAGACATGGAAATTTTTATTTTTAACGCAACGAGTTTCATGTTTCATTAAAAAAACGATTTTAAAATAGCTGTTCGAAAACGAAATGATAAAATTAACGAAACATTTTCAAAACCAAACTCTTCCGGTATCATCGATATCTCATTTTTAGTATGACATTAAATTTGTTCATTGCCAATGCTTTCCAAACTGATTATTCACTTGCGCAAGAAAGAGAAGCAAACAACTCTTTTTTTTTTTTTGTTTTTGTTTTTTACGGGACACAACTTACATAGTAATATGAAATTGAGTCAGCCAATAGCTTAATAAATAGTATGATTTTTTCTGTCCTCGAATTATTAACTTATATATAATATAAACTTTTTTGTGACTATTTGATATTTATTCTACACGTATTTAATTTCGAATAATGCGAGAAAACTCCGAAACATATAATTCGTAAAACGACCGAACATCACGTTTTTGTATTTCAGACGACCAAATTATTCTAGAACACTTCTTTAAACAATAATTCTTTGGGTCGGCCCTATGCGATTGCAGCCTTGTTTTATTATTCGTCTTTCTTTTGTTTTTCTTCAAGTTGTATTATGTTACGTTGCAAATAGCTTAACATAAGACTGTTTCCATCGATGTTCGTAACGTGATTGTGTGATATTCAAACTACATGCTTTTATCGCACACAATTCAACCGCGGCGAATCGCTCCGATATTAATTTAATACTAGGTGAGCTCGTCTACCCGTCTAAAATTAATTTATTTTTCAAAACTAACGTCTTAATTTATACTCTTAAATGAATTAAATCATATCAAAATAGGCACAGATTAATGATCAAACAAATACATTTTTTTCGTGGACAAAATAGTCGGCAGAGGCAATCGCAGATGTGTTGTAAGATAACTTCATTTTATCTCGGCCGCAGATATAAATTTTCGGTCTGCCTAAATCATTTAATTTAATTTAATTTAATTTCCAAATGATTGCGTTTATCTTTCAGTGTGTAACTCTTGCGCATTCAGTAACCAGCCAGTACAAATAATAGCTTTCTATGCATTAACGAAACAAGTGTTTCGTTCAAAATTAATGCACTCAAATTCGACATTGAATTTTCACGTCTTTATTACCAATTGCTCTAACGAGAAAAGAAACGATGCCTTACCAAAAAGCTATTTTTTCTAAACAATGACAGAATATTGTCGATGATAAACGTCATGGCATTTTAGCGGGAAATTGCAAATTTTTTAATTTATTTTAAGAAGATAAATTAAAAAAGAAACCTCTTCAATCGTACCTATCAAACGTATAAAAAAAATTTCAAATGCTATAATAATATTAGATTTACGTAAACATCACATGTTTTAACTCAGAGACTCGAATGAATATACAATACAAACCAAAAAAACAGTGGACACAATTAGACGATAAATAGTGTAATATTATTGTAGTTTATTATTATTTATATATTATAGTTTTTTTTTTTTAATTATACACTGATAGTATTGTTAAATTATTTTAACTGTTTTATAGATTCTCAAAATAATGATCGGAACGTATTGTTCTATAGCTTGAATTGTCAAAAGTGCTTTCGAATATAATGTATTGGGTTTTCAAAATGGCCAATTGCTTTTTATATAAAATAAGGTATTTAAATATAAAAAAATAATGAAATATAATAATGATTAAAATTTTACTGTTGGTATACAACATAGCTTATTCTGAAGCCGTACCGTCGTGTTTCAACTGTGGAACGAAGAAATCAATTTTAATAAATTTGGTGTAATTATTAGTGGTATGGTATACTGTAAGCCCTTGAGGGTAGGCGAAATTTTGTCTACATTTGACCGTTGTTTAATACAATAATTGAAATTTCGATTTCACTCAACAGCAAGTGGTCCAAGAGCGCATTTATAGCCCATTTACAGCAATAAATAAAGTTAAAACGAAATCCACTATTAGTGTAAATAAAAATCTTAACATAGCACGTCTATTATCAGTTTTATTTTGCCTATTTCAACTTACATAAATTTCTGACGACGCCCCAAATCCACTATGCTTTACCGACAACAATTGGTAAGACCGAAAGTAAAAAGAATCGCTTAGTTCAAACGTTAATCGTAAAACAGGCCACTGATGAAAGTAAATTTGTTCAGAAGATAAAATTAATAGACTTAAACATCATGTTAGACAGAGAGCGCAATATAGCAAAATATGACATCATATTTAGAACGTATATGTAACGAAGCTGTATTTCCAAAGTAAGTTTACTCATATTCATCGTCAGGATTTCTAATTTAAATTTAATAATATTTTGTTCTCTTGGTAATTTCCTACATACCTTCAAATATGGCTTGATTTCCTCAAATCCAAACCTTGTCAATTTCAAAGTATAGATATAATAAGGGTATAAATATCCGGTCACGACAAAGAGATTGTATTATTCTAGTTATGCTCGATTTAAAAACTTCAGTATTTTATTAATAAATTAAAAGAAGCAATATTGTTAAGGTAATAGGATACATCTATGGTCTATAAGACAATTGAGCTCAGCAATTTAGAATTATGTCACTTATTACACAATCGGTCGATGGTATAGTCTGATTATATTATATATTTCCTATGAAAATGTTAAACGCATTATTATTTACCGTGTTTGTCTTCAAATATCTAGATCGATTATAGGTTGTATGTAAATATGAACATTTTAAAGGATGTATATACATAGATACATTTAAACATTATCTAATAAATTGACAATGACGTGTCTGTCAACAGAAACTATAGCTTGCGCCGAAAATTCATGCAAGTCGAGCGTTGGCAAGAGATTCTGGAAAGCGTTGTCTATGTCATCATTAATCAATTTGTGATACTGGTGGTAGGACCTCTTGTGAGTCCGCGCGGGTAGGTACCACCACCATGCCTATTTCAGCCGTGAAGCAGTAATGCGTTTCGGTTTGAAAGGTGGGGCAGCCGTTGTAACTATACTGAGACCTTAGAACTTATCTCAAGGTGAGTGGCGCATTTACCTTGTAGATGTCTATGGGCTCCAGTAACCATTTGACACCAGGTGGGCTGTGAGCTCGTCCACCCATCTAAGCAATAAATAAATAAATTGTATGTACGTCTTTTTTAAGACTCTTTAAGTTGACTCTTCTAATGCTCGATCTACATTATTCGTCAGTACGAGTTGATATATTTTTACACATGTAACATATATAAAATATATATAAAGTAAATGGATAAACTGCCTTATCTTTTTTAATCCAAAATTATAACCTATAACGGTGCAGTAATGAAATATGATAAATGTTATGTGATGTTTTAAGACGTGATTGATCTACTAAATGGCATGCGAAAAGGACTAATAGAAAAACTGGTTTACGATTACAAATATGTATGGAGAGAACAAGAAAATATTTATTTCGCTCAAATTCAAACTAATGAGATTAACTAAAAGTTGTAATTGAATAAAAATTAACCAAATAAGAGATTTATTAAAATTATGTATTATACAAATCACTTTTGTAACACGTAACAACAATTAATGAAATGTCGAATCTAAAATTGTATTGTAAATCACAGGTGATGCTTAGTTTTTATTGGAATCGGTTGAAATTTTTTATAGATCCTAACGCAATTTGATTTTGTTTGAAATAAACATTTCATACCAGAAATTTTAATAGTAAAAATAAATAAATTTTGGCAACATTCATTTCTTTTTTACCTTACTTCCCTTTAAACAAGACCTTTCAGAAAACTAGGCAATACAAATGTTATGTAAACGGCAAGTCTCCAGTGTGCGCAGTGCGAGTTTTTTAACGTTCTCGATAGCGTAAAAGTTAACTCAAATTTGCACGCAGGTAGAACAGCACCCCTAGCGGCAAACATAGGCACACGTTCAACTCCATACTTTGAGTTTTTGATAATTTTACGCTATGGAGAACGTTAAAAAACTCGCACTAAGCTCACAGATTACTTACAAATGCTTTTGTCACCAACTTTAAACAATCTCATCATCAGCCATCGGAATCCGCAGAACGTTTTTGTTGTCCTAGTAGGCTGACGAGCATACTGACGGTGAGTGGTTACCGTCGCTCAAGTACGTCAGCAATGCGAGGGGCAGAGCAAAGCCTCTGCCTACCGGCTTTGCTACCAGTGTGCCTATAACCTTTTACAATAGTCAGCTATAGGTTCAGCTGCTTTTGTGGGCAACAAATGACATCTAGCGCTATTCTCCCTAATACTGCCGTACAGCAGTAGCCTACGAAAAAAAAAAGCATTGTGTAACAAAGTCTTCACTGCCCTTGCAAATGCTATCAGATTATGAATTTTAAGATTAATTTTGGTGGCATTTTTATTGTGATGCATATAGGCTTTGATAACTACTTAAAATATCAGGTACAATCAGGGCTATTTGTTTACAATTTAAAACATATTGTGATATTTCTATAGCTCTAAATGAAAATTAGTCTGTACTGAAAATCAGCTTTCACAATATTCATTGCTCGGAATCATGAGTTGATTTCCACTTAAAGCGCTGGTATTTAGGCTCTAATAGAGTAACCAACATTGCTTGCTTCGCAACATTTTCAGTTACCCACTATGAATTACATTATGGGGGTATGGAGGTTAGAGGTCAGAAGCACCATCTTGTATAGGGGACAAGTTGAAAAAGTTTCCACTTGTAAACAAAAAGTTATTGTTGGAAGACTTACTGACATAGTGCTAGTGTAGGACTATGTCGGGAGTGCTAGTGGAAATTACTTTAATGAAATCAAATAAAATATCTTTTTTTTTGAACATAAATGTAAGTACATACTTGTTGAACGTCAAAAAGAACTACCGCCAATTCACTAAAACTAGCCTCCGTCCTGAGAAGAACTGGCAAGAAACTCAGCGGGCATGTCTTTTTTTATTTGAAATATTAGATTTTTTTTAAGTATTCATAAGAATATAGCAATTTTAAAGAAAATCAAGTGTGCTGGATTAAAGTGAAGTGTACATAAGGTACCTTATGGCGTTGTTTAAAATCCTTCCAAAATCAAAAAATCAAAATCAAAAAATTTTTATTCAACATAAATGAAAGTACCTACATACTTGTTGAACGTCAAAAGAACTACCGCCAATTCACAAGAATTAGCCTCCGTCCTGAGAAGAATTGGCAAGAAACTCAGCGGGCATGATTTTTTTTTTTTTTTTTTTAATAAATTATTATTTATTAATTTTTTAATATTACTTTTTTTTTTTTAAATGAGTTTTTTACAATGAGTATTATAACGTAACAATTACTACAATATTGAAATGCCCGGAGCGAGCAACTCATTCCCACTTTGTGCAATCTTCTAGATAATCATTGACTTTATAGTAAGCTTTATTGCACAGATGTTCTTTAACAGTTTTCTTAAACCTATGTATATGTAGGTTCTGAACATCTTGTGGGATTTTGTTGTACAGGCGCACAGACAAAGAACCCGAATGAATTTCGTATCTTATGTAACCTACTCATCGGCACAACAAGCTTGTGTTTGTTCCTAGTATTTCTATTATGTATGTCCGACTTTTTAGGAAACTCCTCAATATGTTTACGAACATACATCAAATTTTCAAAAATGTACTGGGATGGCATAGTGAGAACTTTAATTTCTTTAAATTTCTCCCTTAGGGATTCCCTTGAGTGCATGTTATAAATAGCGCGTATAGCTCTTTTCTGCAGAATAAATATCATTTCTACATCGGCCGCATTGCCCCATAGCAAAATGCCATAGGACATGACACTGTGGAAGTAACTAAAGTAAACTAAACGAGCCGTGTCCGCGTTTGTTAACATTCTAATTTTTTTTACTGCGTATGCTGCAGAGTTGAGCTTACTCGCCAATTTATGAATATGAGGTCCCCATTGCAGTTTGGAGTCCACTGTTATACCAAGAAATACGGTTGACTCAACAAGCTCCAATGATTCCTCAGAAACAATTACATCACTATCCACTTGTCTCACATTTAAAGATGGTTTAATACATTTTAAAGTAAATTTAATACATTTAGTTTTCTTACTATTCAATAATAGGTTATTGATACGGAACCAATGAACCACACACGAAATCGCATCATTCACTTCGTCATAGACTTGTAATTGTCGTTTAATTTTAAATAATAAAGATGTATCATCTGCGAATAATACGACCTCGTGTCGGGACTCAATAAAACTAGGTAAATCGTTTATATATATTAGAAATAAAAAAGGACCCAAAATGGAACCCTGAGGTACACCCATTTTCAACAAGGTACCTGAAGATCTATTACCTTTCACATCTACTGTTTGTATCCGTCCTGATAAATAGGAAGTAATAAGTTCCAATGCACCATCCCTAATACCATAGTGATGTAGTTTCCTCACCAATGTTTCATGTTCAACACAGTCAAATGCTTTGGATAAGTCACAGAAAATTCCAAGACAATCATGTGATTCCTCCCAAGATTTAAAAATATTTTTGACTAGATAAGCACCTGCATCAGTTGTAGAGCGACCCCTGGTAAACCCGAATTGTTTATTATGAAGCAGGTTATTTGAATTAAAATGTTCTAAAAGTTGTGTCAAAATTATTTTTTCAAAGATTTTACTCAACGTAGGGAGTACTGAAATAGGTCTATAGTTAGAGGGGTCATCAGTACTACCAGATTTAAAAAGAGGAATCACTTTACTATGTTTCATTAAGTCAGGAAATACACCACACCTAATACAATCATTAAAAATACTAGCAAGATGAGGAGCAATAATGTCTATTACAGACTTCAAAACCTTTACTAATATTCCCCACAAGTCAGCTGTATTTTTTACATTAAGGCTATTAAAACTTTTTATTATATTGCTTGAATTAATTTCCTTAAATTTAAAAATTTCATTACATTTGTTGACATGTTTATGCAATAATATTTCAGCTGCTGTGGGGGATGAATTTAGAGAAGTGGTAGTTGAAACTGGAATGTCAGAGAAAAACTTTTCAAAAGCATTAGCCACATCTTTATGACTAGTTACCAATTTATCATCTATTTTTAATGAGAATTCTTGGTGGCTCTTTCTGACTTTTCCACTTTCTCTACCAATGATTTTCCAAGTCATCTTTATCTTGTCAGGGGCATTTTTTATTAAATCACTTAAATGTAAAGATTTTGCCGCTAAACAAACTTTTCTAAATACTTTTGAATAGTTCCTGACATATTGATGAAATGTTTCATCATTATTATAGGCTTTTTCAGAGTACAGATCATATAACTTTTTTCTACTTTTGTACACTCCGGTGGTGGCCCACTCGCTGAACACTGTTTTGTTTTTTAATGTTACAGTTTTAGGAATAAATACATCAGCAAAGACCAAATTAATTCTCTCAAACATATTCTGGTATGACAAATTTGGGTTATGGTTATAAATAATTTCTGAATGTTCTTGCTTAATATTATTTCTAAACTTCTCAATTCGTTTTTTATTAATAGGAACAATCACAAGAGTATTTTTATCTATAGAATTGATATTAGATTCAAAAGACACAAATTGTCCACTATGATCTGATGTTAACTGATTAATAATTTTTTTGTTAATCGGTGTTACATTTGTAAATATGTTATCTAAACATGTTGCCGATGTGGTCGTTGTCCTAGTAGGCTCTAAAAATAAGTTTGGGAGGTTATATGACTTTAACAGTGTTCTGAATCTAATAGTGGTATTTGTGTTTTCTAAAAGATTAATATTAAAATCACCACATACAAAAATTTGTTTATTAGAAACAGAAAGCTTCAGCAATACATTTTCCAAAATATTTTCAAAAGAATCATATAACGCATCAGGAGGCAGACAACAATGAGGTGCTCAAGCTCAACACAGGAAATTTCAATAATTCTCTCAACAGAGAGGGCCACTACATCCTTTCGTTCCTTACATTTCAAACATTTACTAACGAGAATCAGTGAGCCACCGCGAATAGCGTTCTCTCTGCAGAAGGAACTTGACAGCTGGTGATCATTAAA
Source organism: Bombyx mandarina (assembly GCF_030267445.1). NCBI lineage: Eukaryota > Metazoa > Arthropoda > Insecta > Lepidoptera > Bombycidae > Bombyx > Bombyx mandarina. Next base: position 12,047,739 of record NC_143216.1, on the reverse strand, counting down.
ATTAAACAATAATTCATAATTTCTAAACCAGTGCTCAGTAACACAGAATATATTAATATTATGGATATTTAAAAACATTTCAATTTCTAGCTCTTTACCCATCATCCCTTGTAAATTTTGATGCACCAAATTGAATATGTTAATAATTGAAACGTTAACGTCTTTTGATGGGTATAATCTAGTCGTATTAATTGATTTGTAATTGCAAGAGTGTGACTCTTTTGTCTTATTAATTAATTTAAATTGGAAGCAGATTCCAAAGTCTTAAAACATGTCATATTTTTTTCCTGCTCAATAGAAACAGGTATTTTTTTAGCTAAATTTATAGCTAGGAAATTGTGTATAAAATACTGTAGCGATGTTGCTACTTGTCTAAAATTTTTATTACTTAATTTAAATAAGTCATTTTTTGATGTCCTTAAATTTCTAAAATTTATTATATTATTTATGTCTATTAATTTAAATGCATATTTTTTGGATGTCAAGGTGCAGTTATTATTATCAAAAGCATTATAAATTGCATTATTAATATTAAATCTAATTTTGTTTTCTGTCGGTAAGTCTTGCAAGTAAGGAAAAGTGAACATAATAAGTTTTTTAATATTTAACATATTAACTTGTTCAACATAATGCAAAATTTCTTTTTGGTTAACGTTTTCTCTCCTCCCTAACATAATTATTATGACAGTGTTTAGACAATGTGTGGTATTTAAAATCTTATCAAATATTTGTGCTGGATTAGCACCTGGCATACAGTAATTAATCACATGTTGTCCAAAACAAAGGTCATGTAGTGCCATACCCATCTGTTTCCCCAGCTCATCACTAAAAATTTTAATTTTAATTTTGTCTTCTCTAGAAACTTGTGAAGATGCAGTAGTAGGTATACAGATAGGTGCTGCCTTCATAATATCATTGCTTCCACTTGCTACTGTGGCGCCACCTTAATTGTCTCCTTTTGAGAGGGCACTTTTTAATACACTGAGATGGTGCTCTTTACTTCTACCCCTCCATAAATTATATGTAGCAATGAAAAAATAAAACAATAAAATATTTTGTTCGATTTTATTAATAACACAAAAATATCAATAAATAGTCACATCGGTTCACTATCACTTTCATAGTTAATAATTATATTTCACAACGTTGTCATACATCGTTGTTACGCAGCGTACATTTTCTTCAAAAAGTTTTAATTTACTTTATTGGTTCACTTTGATACGATTATATCGGCCTGTTAAAAGGGCGGAGGTGCATTGCTTCGAAAAAAAAAAAACTGTTTCGTTTACGAGCTAATATATAAGAAGCTTAAAATGTCATCAATTTTATAAGATTAACAGTGATAAATTACTTATTCATAGCTTGTTTTTGTTTCACAAAGTTTCATCTTGCTAGTACTAAACTTACATATGAAGAAGTGATAACTGTGTAAGAATATTTTATTCATAACTACTATTTCGCTTGCTAGTTAATCACAAATATGTCGTGCGATCCCAGCTTTAGTTTAAAGTTATTTTATTTACTTAACCATTCAAAGTTACTATTTCAACTTTGGGGCATTTTATGAAAAGAAAAATTTTACTAATATTTTATTTAATTTTTTCATTTTAATTATTTTTTTATTTTTTTTATTTTAAATGTAGTGGTAATACAATTTTTAATTAATATCTGTGATTAGACCACCCGATTCAAGAACCACCGTTCAGTTGTTGACTTATGTTATATTTTTTTATCTTTCCCTTCCTATCTACAGATATAAATGACAATCAACATTTCCAAAACTATACATGGCCCTCGGTCGAGCAATTATATTGGCAATTTTCGTATATGTAGGATATCCTTGATAAATTACTTTGTGGGATTAAGCACTAGTTCGTGCGTGATTGATGAACATTATTAAAAATACTAGAAATATTATTTTTAAAGGCATGATTGATTTTTGATGAAAAGTTATTTTAATCCTGATTACTATAGTTGAGAGCTTTAAAGTGTTATAAATCAAAACTAAAACGGTAATTTAGCAAAATGTGTTAACACATCTGACGGTATTTTTTAATATATATTTCTTTGGGAATTCTTTGTTTAATTTTGCCACCGGCTTCCCTTTAAATAGGATTTATATGCACCATTTTTTATTAACACAATGTTCTCGATAATCTGTCAGTAATTATGAAAAAAAAAATCAATAGGCCTTACATTAATTAGTTCGTATAGAATTGTCAACTCAAATAATAGCTCAAACTCAACAGCGGCACATTAATACACGGAACTTTGCTCTTAAAACCTAAAATAAAGGATTTCTAAATGTAATATAATATAAAAAAAAGGTCGACCGAAGAAGACATGGATGGAGTGTGTGAATGACGATATGAGAGAGAGAGGAGTGAGTGTTGAGATGACGGCTGATAGAAGAGAATGGAAGAGAAAAATTAGCTGTGCCGACCCCACATAGTGGGATAAGGTGGAGAAAAAGAAGAATATAATATAAAAAAAAAACTTCAATAAATCATTAAAATGTCTTCAAAGAACATGAATAATAATCTCGAGGGCAGTTTGACTGGCCATTACTCGTTTTTTTTTTTTTAAATTCTATCTAAATATTCAAAATGTCGATTTTTTTACTCGATTATATTACACTATTGTTTTTTTTTGTTATTTTATTTCTATCTATCTAACTTACTATCGAAGTGCAATATCGTCTTATCGAATCGTTTATACAAAAATCGATATCGCAGGTAAGCTAGGCATTTGTAAATATGATTATATATTTTCAAAATCACATTTGGCCAAATTCCGTTAAAATTTATCGATATCGATAAACATTTTATCGTACGCGAGCGTGTTATCAAAGCAAGTTTTTTTTTAAATACAGTTTGGTCACTCTTAAAACTGATTAAACCGTTAACAATATACAAATCTGAAAGTAAACACCGAATCTCAATTGAACATCCCAATATCGATACGAGGATGACGAACTTCACTATTACAATGATATACAATTTCAATTACACAATAGTCGATATTATAATCGAACAACATTCTCACTGACACGTTTCTGATTCCACAATCGATATAGCGTTATAGTTTTGTTAAACCTAATCGATTATCAGAATCGATTTTCACAATCGATATAGCGTTATAGTTTTGTTAAACCTAACCGATTATCAGAATCAATTTTCATAATCGATATAGTATTATAGTTTTGTTAATCCTAATCGATTATCAGAATCGATATTTAGAAAAAATTATATATGAATGTTTCTAATCGATTATTCGGCTAGTGCTCACTCATTGCTGCGCTGGTTTCGGATACGAGAACCTCGGCAGGGAGATTCCGAATTTGGTTTCGAGTCCTGTCAGTACCGGTAGGGCCACTTGGTAGCCGCCGATGTGGTGCGGCTTCTTTATCGATTCCTCGATGGGGGTCGCCACGTGGAGCTCCGAGCCCGTTGGACGACTAGAAACCGAGTGAAGCGTTAGTTTCCGCTGACCCTAGTGCGGCTAACCTAACCTGAACCGCCATACATTTCGAAAATCTCGATTCGAATTTGAAGTCGTCGTGGTCTAAAGGATCAGATGTCCGGTGCATTCGTATCGAGCGATGCGATTGCACCAGTGTTGAAATCCCGTAGGGTACAATTTTTTCTAACTTAACACACATTCACGAACGATTTCCACGATAAATAAATATAATTATCATTGTGTAATTTTAAAAATGAAAATCGCGATTAAAGTCACAATTTTTGTGATTACGAATTTTTAGTCCCGCGCGGGTAGGTACCACATCACCCTGCTTATTTATTAGGGGTTTTTAGAATAGCTGTTCTACTATAAAACTGAGATTTAGAACTCATGTCTACTGGTGGGTGGATAGGGGCTTATTTACGTTGCTGATGTCTATGGGCTCTGGGAGTTAGTGAAAATTTCATTTTATATGACAGCTCCTTTCATCCTATTCCAAACGCCACTTGCAATGTAAGCTCCGACATTTAAGACCCATGTTTAATACTCACGACCCTCCGAAGTCGACGTAGAAGAGTCGCTGTAATATTTCATACGTGACCAGCGTGACGCCGAACTGCGGCGACGAGCGGAACACGCGAGCTGTTCATTTAAAAAACACAATTAATTGTTTTAATTCGATATTAGTAGCTTATGGAACATTCGTGTGAGGCATTTATGCTGGGGCTATATTAGCGGGCGAAGATTAGTGTCGCGATGACGCGATACATCGTGCCGAGTTGTGTTGCGGTGTGTTACATATAATACTCTCCATTTCCTACAATTGAATGAATCCCAACACTTTTTTGTTACTCCACTCCATGGTGTAGAAAAAAACAAGCACCTTCGTACCGCATCAAAGTCTGGTCGACACTGAAGCGACGTAGATATAGCCATCAAAGCGAATATTGTCGCGACAAATCTCTTTGGTATGCGCCAGTTTACCGACAATGCCCCGATATTACATCGTCTTCGCCCTCACTTTGAGAAGGCGGCACAACATGAAAGCCCTCTTGTCGTGGCCGCTGGGAATTACATACCCGATCCTGTAGACCTAATGGTATACAGTCGACGTCGCCCTAAGCACGTCATTACGGATCCTCCCGATCCATTAACGGTGCTTTTAGGTACCACAAGCACCGGTCGCCACGAGGGGCTCGACGTGTAATTTAACCCATAGACACAGCCCACTGAGTTTCTCGCCGGATCTTCTACGTGGGTCGCGTTTCCGATCCGGCGGTAGATTCTGCGAAGCACGGCTCTTGCTATGGCCAATGTTAGTAACACACCCAGTTTGAGCCCCGTGAGCTCAGGAGAAGCTGAAATAGACTCTCTCAAGGCTATCATCAACATAGGTCGGAAAAGTCTTCGCCCGATTACTTTGCGTTGCAACGATCCACTCGGCCACACTCATGGCGATAGCACGAATATTTGCCGTAGCCCGCTAATGTAGCCCGAGCGCTATACGTTTTAAGAATGCTAACGTACACATAAACTTTTGTAAGTTCTGAGTACATATATAAATCCTGTATTAATATAATAAAGGCGAAAGTGTTTGTTCGTCCTTCTTTCACGTCGCAAAGAGACAACGAATTGATTTTTTTTTATTTTTTTATTATAGTGTTAAGTCAAGACAGTGATGACATGGGCTATCTTCGACAATTTATCTTCACGATGCGAGTAGGCCCACGGGTAACGGCTAGTCTATATAGAATCGTAAACAAGGGTGGGTATCATCACAAAGCTCACCGATAGCGCCCTTCCAGAAAGCTCTGGCGCCTTCCTCTGCGTATATCTTCCTGGTCGCGTCTATAACTCCGTTGTAAGTTGTTTGTCCGGACCGCGCCACCACCTGCAATGTATAGACAGCAGTAGTCAAATATCATATATCAATAAAAATCAAACCCGCAAAATGATAATTTGCGTAATTACTGGTGGTAGGACCTATTGTGAGACGTCCTACCACCAGTGATTACGCAAATTATAATTTTGCGGATTTGATTTTGATTACACGATGTTATTCCTTCAACGTGGAAGTCATTCGTGAACATTTGTTAAATACGTACAATATTTCATTTCATTCCTCCATGAAATATAAAAACTGGTTTAAATCGTGAAAGATAATTCCTATTTTATTGCTCGGTTAATTTGTCTCAATACATCTAAAATTAGCTTAACTATCGAAATTCAATTGCAATTACGGACATCTTCAAAGTGTTCCATTAATTCTATGAGCAATGTTACCTTTGAAAACGTGGGAAAAAGACGTGTTTAGGGCATAAGCACACATATAATATCCAAGCAGTCTGTCCAAATGTTGTGTATTGATATAGCGTACCTGTAATCTGGTTTTGATGACGTCAGCGGGGGTGACGAGCGAGGCGGCGGGGATGCCGGCGATGGCGCCCGCCGCCAGCAGCGTCAGGGGGTGGTTGTAGCCGTTCTCGTCCGCGAACTTAGCCTGCGACCAAACGTTCGGGGGTTTCATCACAATTATCAGGTTCGGCGTTCGCGAATGGCAAACGAAATTAAACTTTAACGTTTATGTATTACGGTTTAGGTATTCGAATACCAAATCTTAAATACCGTTACGCGTTGGGGTTCGGGATAAATAAAATTTTAACTGAAGTACAAATTAAAACACATAATTCACTTCAGGTGATCCGTTCGCTGTTTCGCTTCAAGTAGATCCGGTTACTAACTACCTTCGTGTCATCTCTGCATCGCTTTTATAGTCGATGCGATATCTCTACAATTATCGAAAACATTATCTAAGGCTAGTCGTTTCGATATGTGTTTGCGCTATTTGATAATAGATGGCGTTGCACTTCTCGAGCGTTCTCGATTTTACTAGTTCTCTTGATATTCGTTTCTGCTATTCGACGATAGATGTCGTTACTATTACCCGCGTAACAATATAATAAATTAACCGTAAAATTAGCATTATTGTTCGTTGTGATTTACTAATTAAAAAAAAACACAATTTATTAAAGTTTTCGATTTGGCGACGAGATATTTATATCACAGCACACACATACCTTTTCTTTATATGTTTCAAAATATTTGCTACCACACTTGATCGTTAACAGAATATTTAACAGGCAATAAGAAATAATACTAAAAAAGATATAATTCAGTCAACAAATACATATATTATGGAATAACAATGCAAATGGTAACCGTGTTGCAATGGTACAAATTTAATGAAACAATGAAAAAAGTATTAAGTCTCGACTATTTGTCCTTAGGTTGGTGACTCAGCTTAATTTCCATTTCCTTTTAGAATAATAATGTTGAGATTATATACTCAAACAAGGGCAGTTTATTCCTGCCTAATCCAACAGAGGATCAACACAATTTTGTTACTGAATAATTGAAAATCGACCTTAATCGCTGAAGCCTTAAAGTTCATTTTCTCTTATGTTATTCAAATTATATATAAAACAAATATTTAAAAAAAAATAACAATAAGGCAGATAAGCAAGAGAAGAAAATAGTTTTTAATACAAAGCTTGGAACAATTACCATTATTCTTTTTTCTTTTTTTTTTCGGGCCCGGGGCCGAACCTACCTACAAAACCCTACCTTAACATGAGCGTAGGCCGGGAAGTATATGGCGCTGAAGGGCACGTCGCGGAGGAGGCAGGCCTTCGCCCCCTTGTACAGTCCGAAGAGCCCGAGGTCCTTGACGACGGACCAGGCCTTCACTTTGGTCCCCCCGGCTATCTCGCCGGCGACTTGAAGACGAATTTTGACAATTTCCAGGGGATTCGTGAACACCACTTGAGAACCGCCCGCCTGCGATATAATAACATAGTCTCAGCTAAATTATTCACAAGCAAAGGTCAAAATTTTGAAATTTTTTGCTTATTGAAATTAAATTATTTTTTTATTGCCCTTGTAGGCAGATGAGAGCATACAGCCCACCTGATGGTGAGTGGTTCCACAGATTTAAAACTAAATGATTATATTTTTAATTTGTAAATAACACTCACACATGCGCCGGCGATGATCTCAGCGTACAATGATATGTTTCCTTTTTTGTCCATGAATTTATCGCGAACTAAATCGTTGACCTGTTACCAATATAACATTTGTAAGTAAATAAACAATTTGATCTAAGAGCAGAACCGAATGAAAAATTCATAATCTCATAAGGATTATTTTGACTTGACCTCTTCAGAACCATATCTGTGGCATTATTTTTCTTTTTTATTATTTATATATTTAATTAAACGTCACATACGAATGGACCGATTTTTTAAAATGAATATTCACTATGTTTTGTTTTATGTATTATTTTCTTATTGAATTTTTTTCAAATTAAATTGAACAAATTACAATTTGGATACTACACATTACAATGATCAACTAACTTAATGTTCGTACTTTAAAAAAATCGTCCTTGAAGAAGTTATATATAGATGAATATTAATGTATTTTCATCGGTCCTTGATGTGTGCAGATATTGAAAATAATCTGGATGTGTAATAAAATGATATTTTATTACCATAGGGTTATAGTATGATTTATTATTACCATAGGGTTATAGTATGATATTTTATTACCATAGAGGGTTATAGTATGATATTTTATTACCATAGAGGGTTATAGTATGATATTTTATTACCATAAGGTTATAGTATGATATATTATTACCATAGAGGGTTATAGTATGATATTTTATTACCATAAGGTTATAGTATGATATATCAAGAGGGTAGTCACCGTTAGCTTGATGGCTTTCTCCGGGGCAACGCCGATGAGCTGCGGCACGAGGCCCCGGTACAGGCCGAACACGCCCTCGTGCCGGATCACCTTCTTGAAGCAGTCCCACGAGTTTCGGTACGCCACTTCGCCGATGAACGAGCCGGTGCGCTGGTTTTGCATCCGGGTCTTGACTAGATCTATCGGGTACACCGCCGAGGCTCCCACGGCTGTAACAACCAACATACACATTATAGACGTTATATATATATACATATGCCGCAGTCTCAGTGACTGTTTATCCTGTGGACCGAATGGTAAACAGTCCACGTTCCTAAACACGTCATTACGAATCCTCCCGATCCATTAACGGTGCTTTTAGGTACCTCAAGCACCGGTCACCGTCCTCGCCGATCCCGTCGCTTGCGACGAAGGGCTCGACATGTAAGTTAACCCATAGACACAGCCCACTGAGTTACTCGCCGGATCTTCTCAGTGGGTCGCGTTTCTGATCCGGTGGTAGATTCTGCGAAGCACTGCTCTTACTAGGGCCAGTGTTAGCAACATCTCCGGTTTGAGCCCCGAGAGCTTACCTATACGCTAGGGTAACGCTGCTATCAGAATAGGGTAGAAAAAAAAAAGTAAATGTTATCAATTAAGTTTAGTCGGAAACGTCAAGTCGTCCACATGAGTAAAGCCGAAACAGCGATGGCAACACTAGTTTCCGACAGTTTGAAGTTTGGCACGGTTTGACAGTTGACGTTGGAGATGTAGTTTTGCGGTAAAGAAAATACCGCGATCATTCTGTACGAGAGCGCCGATCCGAACGGTCGTTACGTGTTTAGTCACGTGAGTCGCTGTAGCGAACTTGTCGCGTTTCTCGACCAATCTCAATCTATCCGTTTGATCATTAGTGATACTCCATAAATTTGTTTGCTACAGCGAAAATAAACGTTTGTTTTGATAATCTCAACTATTATTTTGAGTTTTCGGCAATGTGATCCCACACTCGTACCATCACACCCGCAAAGCAGCGCAAAAGTGGCCTAAGCTTACCGTAGTTAGTATGGCGATAATGAGGTTCGAATTTACCTTTACAATACTTCGTAGACAAAAAAATACGCGCTAAAATTATGTTTACAAAGGCATCTATTATCTATGGATGATTTTACATCAAAATTTGTTGTTTCAAATAAATTGCAATACATAAGCACGAATATGAATTGTGGGTTAGGCCACTTTTGCGCTGACGGCCTCATATATACTTATTTGGTACTCTCTCTACGAGTATATTTTTTGTTTAAAGCAATTTTGGGGCACAGGACGGATAGTCAGCTGTGGGTCTTAAATCTATGTCGAATGGTGAAAGGTTATTTGGTTTAAACGACATTTCGCTTGATACGCGACATCTTTCTTTGACATGAGTCAAAAGAAAAGATCAGGCGAGTAACTCAGTGGGCTGTGTTTATGGGTTAATTTACTCGTCGAGCCCTTCGTGGTGACCAGTGCTTGTGGTACCTAAAAGCACCGTCAATAAAATGGACTTATGAAAGTCCGTTTTATTTAGTATCAACAATTCGATGTTTTTAATTAGAACTTTAATTATGTTTACCCCATTCAAATAGCTTAAAAAGTTTTCCAAATTTTAAACTTTAAGTGGCTCTCATGTTAATTTGCAAAAATTCGCTTAAATCAAATAGGAGCTTTCACCCCTCGTTATGGTGGTATTGAATAAATCAACATTAGCTAGTAGTGCGACAACTCACCCCCGGCTACGGAACCTAGCGTGAATCTATACGTGCTCTCTAGGATTTGTATTAGCACACCTCTCTCCTCCGGGCTCTGCAACAAACAAAAGTATTTACCGCATTTCTAAAATCTTCGAACGTTTTTTGTACTATGGTAACACTTATAAATACTCGAAATAAAAATAATGTGAGTGACACTTTAAAAGAGTTATCCTCAAAATGGCTTTGAGTATGTGTTTAGGGTAAAAAATATATATAATATTCCACTTGGTATACTGGTGGTGGTACTTATAAATGAAGTTTCAGTGACAGTACTATATGGGATAAATTTGTCATGATGATTTGGAGCATTTTTTTTTTTTAAGTTTCCATGGATGGACGAGCTCACGGCCCACCTGATGTTAAGTGGTTACCGGTGCCCATAGACATCTACAACCTAAATGCTGCCACCCACCTTGAGATATGAGTTCTAAAGTCTCAGTATAGTTACATGTTTATGAGTTGTTATCTACTAATGATGATTATTTAATTGAATACATATTTAGAGAAAGTTAAAAAACAGTATAACAATTATTTGACGACATATTCAGATTGAAATATCTATAACTATTGTGAGTGAGAAAAAAAATCCTTTAAAAAAGTAAATTACGTTCAGTGAAATGGTCAATGTTGAAATATAGCATTTAGTGAATTATTAAAAAAAATATTAAAATTAAATGTCGTCATTTTTATTGGTTTTCGCGAGTCGTAGAGACATAACATTTTAACTAAATGTTTAAGCGTTCAAACAAACACCAGTTGCAACCGTTAAAGTGGTTTTAATTTAAAATTTCGTCATTTGAATTGTGATTTAAGCTACGGCGTGTTTAATGATTACAGTTATCTGAAAATAGCTTTTGAATACTTTCACAGTTGGCGTGCTCACGGACGAGAGATGGAATCGAGTGCGAAATTAAATCGCCTATTTCAACTAAGAAATGTATGGAAATGGTAGTCCAAGATAGAGGGGGAAGAGGTCGATCGAAGAAGACATGGATGGAGTGTGTGAATGACGATATGAGAAAGGAGTGAGTGTTGAGATGACGGCTGATAGATGAGAATGGAATAGACTGTACCGACCCCACCTAGTGGGATAAGGGACAAAGAAGAAGGGTTTCAACTACGTATTACCATAGTTCAGTTCTGGCACGAAATGAATAATGAGTTTTATCCAATTCATCCCAATGAATAAAGAAGACATTCGGGGTCCGTGGACAGGTATGAGCAACAGTTGCTGTAGCAATAGCTGACAGTTATGACTTCTAAAAATCAGTCATTAAATAGTTGAAAGAGAATAACGCGATGTCACAGAGGAAGCGGGAATATATTCTAAAGGTGTGACCATATTTTGTAACTTTAGGATGACAATAATTTTAGAAGTCCTCTATAAAATTATGGATAATCTATGGACTGATGAATGAAAGCTGTATGAAAATTCACACAATACAAATCGGTCAAGATATCAGTAAAGTAAGTCATAGAAAAATGAATTATGGCTTCACCAAAAATAAAAATGTGATTATTTTTTTCAAAAAAATCTACAGTTTATATTACAGACATTGCATTTATCATTGGCAACGGATAACGTCATTTTTATTTTTGGTTATTCATTTAGTTCTACGAAACGAGCAACAAACGTCTCAAAATATAATTGAAATATATATATATATATTATATATAAATATATAACATAAAGGACCTTTTTAACCAGGACTCACCATTAATTCCATACAGTTTACAAAACGGTACGGTTTCCTACACATATTTACCTCCTCCTTTTGCGCATTGAAAGAAACAAAATACAGACCTGTCAGTTAGTGACGTTTCTATGGTTTTATTTAATATAAATTGAAGCTATTACAACTTACTTAGTTTATAATCACATTAAAATTATGTCAGTTGAGGTCGGCCTCTGGCCGGACAATATTGAGTTTTAAGCTTTTGAATTACTTACGGAAACAGCTTTAATTTCTGCTACTCTTCGTGTAACCTGCTTGAAGTATTGCTCTGGCGTTATGGAGTTCAAATCGTTGTACACAATGCGACTGCAAGAGAAAAAATAGAATTTTAACTCTAATAAAATAATCTTAATATATAAAAATGAATTGCTGTTCGTTAGTCTCGGTAAACTCGAAAACGGCTGGACCGATTTGGCTAATTTTGGTCCTAGAATTATTTGTGGAAGTCCAGAGAAGGTTTAAAAGGTAAATAAATATGAAAATGCTCGGAATTAAATAAAAATAACAATTTTGTTTTTCCTTTGATGTGTCCCTTGTCGGACGGATTCCTTTTGTTTATTTTATGTTATACAAAAGTTTAGGTCTTTTATTTATTGATTGAGGCACTACAAAGTCTGCCGGGTCAGCTAGTAATGTTATATTATAATAATCTAAATTTTATTTAGCATTGTGTTATTGTTGTATTATATTTAACTCATCCACAAGGAAATCAGAATTGCAACATTTGTTTTGATATAGTGCTTTGCAACCATGATACGCTTTATGGAGACAATTGAAATGCAGAAATGCTTATCTCCTCAGTTGTCTTATCTACAATTCCAATATTACAGTTATTTATTGAATGTACCAGAATAATGTCGACAAAACTTGACTAATTGATTTGAAGATTTCCATACTGATAATATAATTAATTATTCAATTATGTTATTGGAGAAAAATACTTGTTAGTTTTAAATAGTATCATGACAAATATCTCAAATAGTAATATTAGTATAGAAGATAATTTGAACAATGTTAGGTTAATGTCAATAAATTGAACAGGCCAAATTTGTACATGCTTTTGATACTCTGTAAATCATAACTTTAAATAAATATTATGTGTGAAATAAACTAGGTGCCTAAAGCAGAGTTATTATAATTGTTTTTTTATTTTTAATTCTTATTATAATTTCACAAATTATATTGCTGTTATTATTGAAGATTAAAAAAATCAAATCAAAATAAATCACCCAGTTGAAATATCTTGGTGTAACATAACCAAGTTATTTTTAATTTTTCGATAGTATAGAATTCAAGTTTCCTTTGATTCCATTCAATTCAATCGACATGCTGACATGCGTCATACAAACTCAATTTCGATGAGATTTTGGACTGTGCCTATTTTCTCAGCAGTTGGACTATCATCCCTCTCGTTTTCCCCCTCCCGACTAGGCGCGTCAATACCCCCGCCCCCGCCGTTCGCCCGATCACGATGTTCGACCAGCCCATACCGTGGGCCCCGAAGGTCAAATAGTTAGGCGTCACCCTCGACAGTAGGATGACATTCCGCCCCCACATTAAGACGGTACGCGACCGTGCCGCCTTCATTCTAGGACGTCTCTACCCGATGATATGTAGGCGAAGTAAAATGTCCCTTAGAAATAAGGTGACATTCTACAAAACTTGCATACGCCCCGTCACGACCTATGCAAGTGTAGTGTTCGCTCACGCGGCCCGCATACACTTAAAATCCTTCCAAATCATTCAATCCCGTTTTTGCAGGATAGCCGTCGGAGCCCCGTGGTTCGTCAGGAACGTCGACCTCCATGACGACCTGGACTTAGAGTCCATCAGTAAGTATCTACAGTCGGCGTCCATGCGCCACTTCGATAAAGCGGCACGACACGAGAACCCTCTCATCGTGGCCGCCGGTAACTACATTCCCGATCCTGCGGACAGAATGGAAAGCAGTCGACTACGCCCAAAACACGTCATCTCGGATCCTCCCGATCCACTAACGGTGCTTTTAGGTACTTCAAGCACCGGTCACCGTTCTCGTCGAACCCGTCGCTTGCGACGAAGGGCTCGACGAGTAAATTAACTCTCAGACACAGCCCACTGAGTTTCTCGCCGGATCTTCTCAGTGGGTCGCGTTTCCGATCCGGTGGTAGATTCTGCGAAGCACGACTCTTGCTAGGGTTCGTGTTAGCAACGTCATCAGGTTTGAGCCCCGTGAGCTCACCTACAAAAGTTAGGGTTACGCTGATATAGCCTCTCAAGGCTCTCAGCTTAGGTAGGAAAAAAAAAAAAAAAAACCTCTCTTTCCTTTAGACCTAATGAATTATGTAATAGTGATTTTTTCTGATTTATAGAAAAGAAAGAAAAAGGAGAAGAAATAGAAATAAAAATTAGTCGCCTAATAAAAATCAATCCCGCATAATTGTGGTTTGCGTAATTACTAGTGGTAGGACGTCTTGTGAGTCCGCACGGGTAAGTATCACCACCCTGCCTCTTTCTACCGTGAAGCAGTACTGCGTTTGGGTTTGAAGGGTAAGGCCGCCGTTGTAACTATACTGAGACCTTAGAACTCATATCTCAAGGTGGGTGGCGGCATTTACGTTGTAGATGTCTATGGGCTCCGCTAGCCACTTAACACCAGTTTGGCCGTGAGCTCGTCAACAAATTTAAGCAATAAACAAAAAAAAATTAAACGAAAACATCTACAAGCTTTTACATCCATTTAATAAGTGTTTGATATTTTAAATTGCATTGACTAGACACATTTTGCCTTGGTTGATGTGAATGTGTCCTAAGCCACGTATGGGATACATATTATTATGTTTAAAATTGTCGGTTGGTAATTTGAGCGTAGGGTACGTTAATGACATTATAATTAATATTATTGTCTTTTTGTAAGCATTTCTGGCTGGATTGGATGAAATAGAGCGCCTGTTGTGTCTATAGACGACTGAGTAACATGGTGACACTATTATCTGACTAGCCAACCAACCCTATCGTGAGCCAACCCTATTATTATTGTTGAAAAAACCATATTATTATTGTTGAAAAGGCAACGATAGAAAATTTATTAATATGCATATCAATTTCAATTCATTCAATGAATTCAATTGCTAAAGTAGTATAAAAAGATCTCCGGCGTTTTTGTTTTGATAAGTCGATATTGATGATAAGAACGGAAATGATAAGACACGAACGTAGGTAGTGAATAGAAAATCGTAAAACGATAAGATAGCTTATCCGAGCTTTTCTTTGACCAATCTATTGTCGATGCGATACTTTTATTAATTAGGAAACGTGACGTCTGAAACGCTATCTGCGTAATTCTTTTAAATTATTTTACGGCTGGTAACACTTTGCTTTTACCGCCAAACGATCGTGAAAATGGAATTATGAATTGGCTTGGTATTGCCAGATACAATTTAGCGAATGTCTCTTTTTTTTTTTCTTTAATCTTTATTGTAAACACAGTTAATACAATACAATAATTGCGAAAAGTTATAAAATGGCGAGCTTAACTCAACAATTGAGATATCTACCAGCTAATGGTTCTTAAAGAGGGAGAGCTTTACATAATCCCTTCAAACCGTTCCTATTCGAAAATCTAAGACTAAATTAAGCCATGACATTCGAGGCTGTGATTGTCTGAAATATCAGCCAGATAAACATTTATCGATTCCGAACATAAGTGACAAGAGCCTCGGATTAGTTTTCAATTAAAAAATCTGCTAAAGGAAGATTCCAGAACATTTTCTTTTGTGTAACGGTAATTATTCTGGTCGATCCAATTCCAAATCGTTGTTGCATTTTGTTGCTTTGGACTTGCCATTTTATTTATTATTTATTTTGTGTCCCCAACATCTCTACTAAGAGGTGTTTCAGGATTATCCATTCTTTCTGGGACACCCTGTATGTATATATTTTTTTACCACAGGAAATTAATATCGATATTGGCTCACCCATTTGTATGGTGCAGAATGTCGCACAAGTTGAACAATATGTCCACTTCTAGGGGCGTGATTTGACTCATCATCTGGGCAGAGTGCAGAAACTCCTCTTTGGTGACCTCCTGCGTGCGGTGTCCATTCGTGGCGTTGAGGTACACCCTCTTGATTAGCTCCATGTTGTTTAATAATGAATTGAAGGCCATATAGTAAGGGAAGCTGATCTTTCGCTCGCCTTGCGGAAAACCAGAGGCCTGGAATAGATTTTTTTAAGAATTACTGCTTTTTTTTGTTTGAAGTGAAACTTCTAACAATGTTGCGTTAAATGTTTAACGCTACCATACTAGAAAGAGATTGAGCGAGAGTGAATGCGTGGCACTCGAACACATGCGCGTAGTATACCTGTAATTACAGGCCAGCGCGAGCTTTAGCAACGAGTAGCGTCCAATATTTTAATGAAGTATTTTAAAAAATATATAATTTATTTTTCTGTCTATAATTTAATATATATATGTAATATAAATGTTACAGATGTCGCATCTCTTATACGCAGCATTCCCTTATTACAAGAGCAATCTGATTCAAGAATGAAAAATGAAGAAAACCACAATACTCGAAGCAGAAGTTTCACTTCATTCACTCGCACCGTTTTTATTTTGTGAACTAGCAAACCATGATGTGTTTATCAAATATTGTATTTAGGGAGAACAAAAGTTTTGAACGATGCTATACTCACAGTGATGACTTTGCTTTTCAAATCCTTTGTGAGAAGATGGCTCTTCACCGACATCATGATATTTCTGAAGTCGCCGGCTGTGATGAATCCGGTGCCTTCCTTGTCGCATTTCTTGAACGCTTCGACTCCGTATTCTTCGTGGAAGTCGTGCAAGAACTGACTGAACTCAGGGTAGGTTACGAGCCGCTTCTTATCCTTGCCGAAGTACAGGCGAACGAACGTGCTCTCCATGTTGAAGGGCAGCTTCTTGTGGAGGGCCGTTTTTCGCATAACCTCGGCGAATTCGTCTATAAAATTTATACAGTAATGATATCGAATACTCCAGAATGAATTAATACAATAAAAGACAATTACATTTTTTTTTTATTGCGTGTAATCGTGACAAGAGGGAAAAAGGAAAACCGCAAGTATTTTTCCGTTTCTAAATCATGTCAATTTAGTTTCCCTAACTGTGCTACATTAATGAGACAGCCACATTAATAAGTTTTTTTTATTTATTGCTTAGATGGGTAGACGAGCTCACAGCCCACCTGGTGTTAAGTGGTTACTGGAGCCCATAGACATCTACAACGTATATGCGCCACCCACCTTGAGATATAAATTCTAAGGTCTCAAGTATAGTTACAACGGCTGCCCCTCACCTACTAGCCCGATGACGCTGTCATGGTCTCTCTAGACCATAAAAATAGGTTGAAAAAAAAACAACTTTGTAGCCCTTTTTACGAAAATTGCGCAGACGGAGGAGTATGAAATTGCCCACACTTTAGAGAATATAGAAAAGAAGTGCAATATGCATCATTTTTTTTCATATGTGCATAAAAAATACTTTAATCAATAACCAAAAACATTACACACACTACTATGTATTTGACACAACACACATATATAAACTCTTTGATTATTGTCAAACTTTTGTTATTGTTTTATGTTTGTGGTAAAATTGAGAATAGATGCATATTGTTTGTCTTTAATATTATTTGTGTTTATTGTAGTCTTGGTGAAATATGTGATTAAAGAAGTTTAGTAATGTTCAAACTTGTATGTCCGCGGTGGTAGGACCACTTGTAAGTCCGCGCGGATAGGTACCACCGCCCTGCCTATATCTGCCGTGAAGCAGTAATGCGTTTCGGTTTGAAGGGTGGGGCAGCTGTTGTAACTATACTGAGACCTTAGAACTTGTATCTCAAGGTGGGTGGCGCGTCTACGTTGTAGATGTCTATGGGCTCCAGTAACCACTTAACATCAGGTGGGCTGTGAGCTCGTCCAACCACCTAAGCAATAAAATAAAAAAAATACAATTAATTACAGTCGACTTTCGACCCATATAAAAATCATTTTCCAAGTATTCCGGTAACACTAGCGGTATTTTCCGATATCTTGATCCCTTTTCAATCTAAATTGTTAAACACTAAAGCAGACAGTTTTCTGTTGATCGTTGATCTTATCGGTAGATATTATGGTGGTTTGATACTGATAGTGCGTCATTATCAGTGATTGAGTAAGCGCATTTGCATGATGAATTGTAAAGACAATTCAAATAAACAAACACGGCAGGCGCACGCTACGAGCATTGAGTTTCGTTGCGATGACAACTTGCGCAGAATTTACAAGGTTATCTTTATTTGAAGCACTTTATTCGTAGACAAAAAACTGCTTTTACGGTTTTTTTCTCGCATTTTTTACTGTGATTTATTTTTTCTGACGTTTCAAAGTATAAGGTATTATTATTAGACATTTGAATGTTGTTTTGTTGCGAGATTAGTACAATACAGGGAGGGTAGAGTACTATTTATTATTGTTTTTTTTTCAAGATTCTATTATTTTTGTCATTAGTATTAGAAAATGGACGTAAAGTATCATAGAGCATGTAGACAGCGGCTGGGCTCTGTTACTGGCTTTGCTGAAGTCCATGGGCGACGGTAACCACACACCATCAGGTGGGCCGTATGCTCGTCTGCCTACGAAGGCAATAAAATTAAATATAAAAAAGGATTCTTTTGATTAAAGTCATGGTAAACGGACCTTCTTGTATTAGGTAAATATAATTTCTGATGGAGATCAATTAGAGCAGTGGTACAGCGAATCACAGCGCAGCCAAACTGGGTGCGTTCTGACAAGACTCAACAAATCTGTAATTGACAAAAAAATCCTACCTATCCAGTGTGATTAGTGCGAGTTTTTTAACGTTCTCGATAACGTAAAAGTTAACTCAAGTTTGTATGCAGATGGAACAGCGCCCCTAGCGGCAAACGTAGGCAAACATTCCAGCTCCATACAAATTTGAGTTAACTTTTACGCTATCGAGACAGTTAAAAAAATGGCCATAGGCACACTGGTAACCTACGGGGCTAGACTAGCGTAACCGGGCGAGTAAATGAGCTCATGGAGCTCTAACTTTACGAATTTGCTAATACTGGCCCTAGCAAGAGCAGTCCTTCGCAGAATCTACAACCCGATCTGAAACGCAACCGACTGAGAAAATCCGACGAGAAACTCATTGGATTACAAAAACGCTAGTCAGCATGGACTTTGTGGAATATCTTTTTTGGAATGGAATTTTCGGGACCGCCAGCGAGTAGCAATCGCAACACAGCAGTAGGTATGCATATACTTACTGATTCAAAAAAACGGATGAAAAAAACTGGTTGATAGTGGAACGAACCAACGCAAAACAAATTAGGCAAATGCTACCGTGTTAGATAATGGTATCCGCGAAGACGGCTACCCACTAATTGAAAATTGCTCCTTCAAGATTAATAGTTCGGATATTGGATTATTTAAAATTAAAATTAAAACAGGTTTGGTTTTGTTAAGAGCTGTTACGAGTTTATCGACAAGAGCATATGTAAATGTCGACGAAGCATAAATACGGAATCTTTTTAAAAAAATCTCTTAATGTACGGATAAAAATGGATCGACAGGGTTATAACACCTTGCGCGTATACCAATGAATACTAGATACAGTCCAGACGTTGAGGGAATGCGATCAAACTAATACCAAATTTAGCGGAAAATTTCAGCATTTATCTCATGTTGACGCAATAGCTTATTTTTCAGCGATAATCATTCAGTCAGTAGGGTAAATAGACAATGAAATTCAACGTAAACAAAACGCCACCTCAAAGCTACATCATCTACAGGACTGCCACGAGCATATTCTTTCAGCGGCCGGACTATAATAGTCTATTCAAATATCGGCGTTGTCCAACCAAAATCTGCTATGTGCACTTTTTGAGATTTTTACTGTTTGAGACCTTTTCGTATGGTTCACAGCCGTATCTACCGTTTAAAAAAACTGTTATGTGTTTATAGCTTTAATAGTTATCTATAGCTTTCATTTGATACAGTTCTTAAAAATTCACCTTCATATAAAATTTTAAACGAAAATGTTTTTACTCGTTAATTCAAAATAGAGTTTTTGCACATAGCAGATTTTGGTTTGACAGCGACAATATGCAAATATGGACTATAATAGAAATATGCAAAAAAGGCCACCCACACTACCGATACCCCAAAACCCTTCAAAGTATCTTTCTTATATTCGATTTCTGTCTGTTTTTACCGCGAAGCAGCCATACGTTAAGGCTTAACGAGTAAATAATACTAATTAAACAATGTCATTCAGAATTCGACCTTACGCATCACGGTGGATGGTGGTGTTCACAATGCAACGTCTTCTGGTAACGTTTTCACATAAAGCATAAATTAATATTAATTCTATAGTCTCCTAAAGGATAAGACGTCCGGTGCATTCGTGTTGAGCGATGCACCGGTGTTCGAATCTCAGGCGGGTACCAATTTTTCCAATGAAATACGTACTCAACTCTACGATCACGATTGACTTCCACGGTGAAGGAATATAAAATATGGTATAATAAAAATCAAACCCGCAAAATTATTATTTGCGTAATTAGGTACCACCACCCTGCCTATTTCTGCCGTGAAGCAGTAATACATTTCAATCTGAAGGTTAGGGCCGCCGTTGTAACTATACTGAGATTTTAGAACTTATATCTCAAGGTGGGTAGCGTATTTACGTTGTAGATGTCTATGAGCTCCAGTAACCACTTAACACCAGGTGGGCTGTGAGTTCGTCCATCCATCTGAGCAATAAAATAAAAATATTTTATGCTCCATTTTCCGAGACACCACCTACCTAGACGGGTTCAAATGAGGCAGGTCGTGAAGATTGAAAACAAGCCAGATCACGTCATCACACTTACCAAAAGCAACAAGTCCATTCCCATTCGTATCGAATAGTTGAAAGGCGGTTTTGTACAGAGCGTCCGGCACGCACAGCAGACCTTCAAACGCCTGGAATTCGGAGAACGATATGTAACCGTCCTTGTCCATGTCGACGATTCCAGCGATGAGCTGGACCGATTCTTTGTTGAAATCATCTGCAATTAATAGCTTTATTAAATCGATTTTCTACGGTTCCCTAATAGTAAACGGTAGACAGCGGCTTGGCTCTGCCCCTGGCCTTCCTGACGTCCATGAGCGACAGTAACCACTCACCATCAGGTAGGCCGTATGCTCGTCTGCCTATACGGCAATAAAAAATAAATAAAAAGATAGTAATAGGTACAAAAGGTAGTTAAAGGTACTATAGGTAACTATAGCCAAAAAAAGGCGATTTTTCTGTTCTCAATTCAACGCACAATTTACGTGAACTTATTAAAAGAATGCTATCTATTTAAAATCCATCATCCCAACAGTTTTAATACAAAAACCTTTAAAACGTATCGCAACAATAGCTACTTACGTCCTATCAGATTGGCTAATTAATCAGCTACCTATTATATATTGGTCGGTAACAGTAGCGGTAAGCGATCGTAATTACATTAGACTTTAACATCGGTTTTTATTGATGATTTCCTTTTCTCCACCGTGCATTTATACGAAATTATGTCTCCAAATAACGATGTCACTAAGAGCTATGACCTAACCTTTAATAAGTGTGGGAGCCTAAATGACCTAACAAAACTAAAGTTGTTTGGCGAGCGCAATTTATTTTATTTTATTTTTTATTGCTTAGATGGGTGAACGAGCTCACAGCCCACCTGGTGTTAAGTAGTTACTGGAGTCCATAGACATTCACAACGTAAATGCGCCAACCACCTTGAAATATGAGTTCTAAGGTGTCGGTTACAAAGGCTGCCCTACCCTTCAAACCGAAACGCATTAGTTTCACGGCAGAAATAGGCAGGACGGTGGTACCTACCCGCGCGGACTCACAAGAGGGTCCTACCATCAGTATGACACCGCTATGACATGTACTTCTTCAAACGAGGCTTGTGCAGAGAACTTAACGGTAGGCAGCGGTTTGGCTCTGACCCTGGCATTACTGAAGTCTATGGGCGACGGTAACCACTCACCATCAGGTGGACCGTACGCTCGTCTGCCTACAAGGGCAATAAAAAAAATAAAAAATGAACTGTAACTCTATTCTCCTGGAATTGCAGACTATTTACTAGTTTTGTAAAATAATTACAAAGACAGTAGGTACTAAGAATAATAGTATTTTTGAAATCTCATCATTTAATCATTCATCATCATCATTCACATCAAAATCATTTAACATGTTTTTTTTTAATTCCACTTAATTTTAAAATTAATTACGTTGCAAATAACACGCATGGGCAACAAAATAAGTGAACCCATATTCCCGTATATACTTAGTACATGTCTTATCTATGAGACAACTGATTGGAAAAATACAAGGAAACCGTTGATACTATCCACAAACGTCAACTGTTAACTATGGTTTTAATTTTCAGTTAATCCATAGAAGATTAGCTGTTTTAATGCATTTCTATATCAATGGGCTTTAGTTATTAGTATAACCTAGCATTTACCAATCAGATCCCTATCATCTAGGTCAATGTTTACTATTTATTTATTAGCATCTTTATTTACTTATTGCTGTCTTCTAGAAAGTGCAGTACCGTCTTACCTTCGGAGAATAATCCTAGATATTTTCTTACAAAATCTTCGCTTGTGATATGCTTCTCACCGTTCTTCTCAACGGTGGCGTACTTCAAGAAGATCTCATGTAGCTTCTCTGAATCAGCCCGTTTCAAATAACCAGCCCCCTATGAACAAAAAAAAAAAATTATGGAAAATCTTTAACTAAAATAACCAAGCCATCTCTTAATTTAAAATTAAACAAAAACTTTGACATTCGTCATTGTTTTCATGTAAGTGCTCGTTTTGTTGTTACAAAAAGGAATTACGTAATGGATAATACGAAAAACAAATGGCGATAATAAACGATATTTAACATGTATAATACAGTCGTGGTCAACTAATTAGGGACAATCTCTAGTTAAGCCAAATTGTGAATATTTTATTTATTTTCCAACGAGTCTTAGCAATATTCCATATCTTTTACATGTAAGTGTAATTAGTCATTTATGTGCGCGATTATACAAACAATAACAACTTCTTAAACATTAAACCTCTTTACAGTATAGCTGATACAATATCATAGTGCTATTGGTTCAAAGAATGCCGGCTGGCCATTTAATTAGGGACACTGAGGTATTGCGTTCTAATTAAAAAATTTGAATTTTAATACTTTTTTGTTTCTTTTCTTATTGTTTAGTGGTCGTTTTGGCGGCAATCCAGATTTTTTATTTTAAGTTTTGAGAATTATTTTGAAGAAAAATGGGCAAAAATAAAAGTTGCGATCCGACACTACGAAAAATTATCATGAAGTTTGTCGAGCGTGGTTGGTCATACCGAAGGATAGCACAACATTTAAATTGTTCAAAAACTATGGTATGCAATGCAGTGCAACATTTCAAGCTTTAAACGTGTCCAGAACAAAAAGATCGAGAAAACCGACTCCGCAAGAAGATAGAATGATAACCAGGTTAGCTAAGAAAGATCCGTTTCTAGGCTCTATTTTAATTAAACACGGAAGTGTTTGGGGCAAACGCAAGAGCCGGTGTATCTGCGAGGACCGTTCGACGACGTTTGGTAGAAGCAGGGTTGTTCGGAAGAGTGGCTCGCAAAGTACCGTTGTTGAAGAAAGAACATAGAAATGCTCGTTTGGCATTTGCACGTAAATATGGACATTGGACCTACGCCCAATGGCAACATGTACTTCTCTCTGGCGAGATCAAGGTTAATTTGATTTCTTCAGATGGAAGGCAATATGTACGGCGTCCTGTAAAAGCGGAAATGAATCCAAGATTCACAAAAAAAAAGGAGAAACATGGCGGTGGAAACCTTAAAATATGGGGTTCATTTTCTGGACGTGGAGTGGGACCTGTGAGGAAAGTTCAGGGTAACTTAGACCAACATCAATACAAGGCAATATTGGAAGAAACTATGCTTCCCTATGCTGAGGAGCATCTCCCTATTATATGGACGTTTCAGCAGGATAACGACCCGAAACATACAGCCCATTCAGTCAAGTCGTTTCTTACCAATCAGTTTGTATCGGTGCTAGATTGGCCAGCAAATAGCCCGGACCTCAACCCAATTGAGCACCTTTGGCACGAAATCAAGAAAAAAGTTGCCACTTATCGTAATACAAATTTGGATGAACTTCATGAAGCTTTTTGTGAGGCATGGGCAAACATTCCTGTCGAAACATGTCAGAAACTGATAATGTCTATGCCACATCGGTGTCAAGCGGTAATTACTAACAAAGGTTTTGCTACTGGGTACTGATTTTACAAGTAATAAAATGGAGCTGTTAAAGATATTATAACACTGAAGATTATAAGGTTTGTGTAACTGTATTTTTCATTATACTTTACTGTCCTTAATTAAATGTCCACTACAGAATTGTACCTTCATATTTAATACATGTTTAATCTTTGATATTAAATACTTTTTCTATTTATTAAATCTTTTATTTACAGCCATTTATAGCATAATAATCGGACCACATTATGCAAATAATAGGTGCTGAGAAATCAATAGGGTTTTATATTTAAATGTACATAACCGGTTATAGCCCTTCACTATCTTGAATGTCCCTAATTAGTTGACCACAACTGTATATCTTTCTTGAGAATTATATAGATAGGTTATTTTTATTGCCTTTGTAGGCAGACGAGCATGCGGCCCACCTGATGGTAAATCGGCACTCATGGCTGTCAGCAATGCCACAGGTGCAGCCAAGTCGCTGCCTACCACCACTGTCACCACTTAGCTTTATTATATCCGCAGTACACAACTCAAGGAAGACGACCGGTTAAAGTACCTAATTGAATATGCAATTTCGAAAAGGGCACACGTCGCATATTTTGTCAAATACGTTTTTTCATATACATGTAGTTTTGAGGCTTACCTACACCCATTTTATAATAATTCCAGTAATTTTCAATTGCTAATTAACACTAAAATATATCTCAAAAGTTATTATTTTAAATTTTACACTGCTTTAGAAAATAATCAGTTTTTTTTTTCATTTCCTGCACATTTTACCTTTTCAGAGATGTGCCCTTTTCGAAATTGCATATTCAATTAAAGCTGTAAAGTTAAGTTTAGTGTTAAAGATGAACACTTTGGATAGCAATGTCCTCTCTTAATCTCTTACCATTATCACTGTGTTCACGAACGATTTTGGCAATGTTTTAAGGTTGACAACTTTTGATTAAATCTACATATTTTAGTAACAGGATCCAATAAATGAGCATTATTGGATTGATGTCAAACTTAAATGACCCTTGTTAGTATGGGCCTTACTCGGTTATAACCGGTTCAAGATTTCGCCTGCATATTTACGCTTTTTTAAAAACGTGGCTAAGTACGTCTCTGTTTTAGAGTTGGCAACCCGAGAACCTACTATGCTAGCGGGCATGGGTGCCTTTTTTTTCCCTACCTAAGCTGAGAGCCTTGAGAGGCTATATCAGCGTAGCCTTAACTAGTAGGTGAGCTCACGGGGCTCAAATCTGGTGACGTTGCTAACACGAACCCTAGCAAGAGCCGTGCTTCACTGAATCTACTACCGGATCGGAAACGCGACTCACTGAGAAGATCCGGCGAGAAATACAGTGGGTTGTGTCTGAGGGTTAATTTACTCGTCGAGCCCTTCGTCGCAAGCGACGGGTTTGAGGAGAACGATGACCGGTTATGCGCCAGTTTCTAATCATGTACCTGTTTATCCTTTCCTCTGCGTCACAGATAAAATGATATTTATATTTGAGGGAGTTCATATAGAGTCCCTTCTTTATTTCGCCGTAAAGTCGTGTTTTATGTAATTAACACCACAGTTGAAACAATAGAAATTTTATTGTTGTAGCGGCATAAACAATTCTAAGTTGTTATATTATTACTTATTAAACACATTTAGAATATACACAGACTATATTCTTTTTTCCACCTCTCGTGCGTTCCGGCTTACGCATCATAAAAAGGTGCGTTCTTAAACGCCACATATTCATCGGTAGTGTGCTTATTATGAATTTATTCCTCAGGTTGGAGCCTCGTGAGCTCACCTATTCGCTAGGTTACGCTGGCATAGACACTAAAGGCTACCAGAATAGGTAGGAAAAACAAATCATTAGATTTTAAATGGAGGTATAGTTCAAAACAGAACCAATATAAATATTAATCCAAACAATAATGTAAAATTTTCTTAAATTCGTATCGCGTTTTTTGTTCTCCATTTTATTATTTTCGACGTTTCGAATACTCCACAGTGTTCGTATACATGGCCGACGTCAATCTATCTATATATATATATAAAAAGGAACTGCTGTTCGTTAGTCTCGCTAAAACTCGAGAACGGCTGGACCGATTCAGCTAATTTTGGTCTTGAATTATTTGTGGAAGTCCAAAGAAGGTTTAAAAGGTAGATATAATTATGAAAATGCTCGGAATTAAATATTTAAATTTATTTTATACAAAAGTTTAGGTCTTTTATTTATCGATTGAGGCACTACGAAGTCTGGCGGGTCAGCTAGTCATAAGTATAAAAAAAAGAATATACTAACTTTAATCGGCTATGTATTTAGGGTTTACTAATAGATACATTAGGGACATTAAAGATCATGTCAATACACTTTAAGATCCACCATGTTGTCAAGTGTGTACTACACTTAACGAATGACATAGTAACTTTGATTCGAGTTATTTCCACATCACAGTGAAAATTATTTCATAATTACACCATATTTTTGATAAGATATGTACGTAAGTATGTGATGGATTCGTGACATTGTGTGACACATGTCGTTTTTAGATTATGCAATAGTTGTTCAATGTCGTAGTCTGATACTACGCGAGAATTTAGCGTCACGGTTTAGACGTCACGCGATGCGAGACAGCCCAAGCCAAATGAGTGGTCAGCGTGCATTGAAATGGCAACATCTCAAAGTTTAGAAGGAAAGTTGGTTGTATGAATATTTTTTAGAACATAACGGTAGGATTAGAATTAAAATATAGCAGGAGAAGCTTGAAATTCTTGGCAACAGGACGTGAGTTTGACTTTGGAGTCAATACCGTCAGTAATTACAACGGAGGGAACGCCAACATCTTGAACACGTTAGATATACATTAGCATAGATTAGCATTGTTGCAGATTAAACAAGAGGTCACCGAGAGCCTTGACTTTTAGTAAAACAAAATTAAATTAAACCATAAAATTTCTCCACAACTGTAAGATAGATTTAAAAAATATATAGGTAGGTATATTGTACGACCCAGTATTTAGAATTGGATACTGCCAATCGAATCAAAGCGTTCGTATTTACGTGCTATGTCTAAATAAAGAAAAATCCACGTATTAACGGTCCACGGTTAAAACGAGAAGTTATTTGCCGCTAGTTGTCAAATGATACCAAAGAATGGCTCAATTTTAAAGAAAGAATGTGATATTACAATACCTACATAGATAACAAATTTTATTGGACTGATTTTAAAATAGTTAAATGTTTAAAAAAAAAGTAATTTAGTTACTATCTTATGTAATTATTGGTAGTTTGCGCACATGTGTTCTTACCAATATATTGCCTCAAAACAGTCAAGTGTTCCAGTTTAAAGGGTGAGACAATTGCTATAGAATGCAACCGAGCTTTGGTATTATGTCTCAAGGTGACATTCACATCATGATGTGAAGGGATTCTTGTAACCAATTAACACCAACCAAGCAGGACGTGAGCTGGTCCACGCATTTAGGTTATTATAATATAATAATAATGAGTATTTATTATAGTAAATCTCTCACACAACCTCTTATTAGTTAGCAAGTTTTTTGCCTGATTTGTATATAGACGGATATCGGATCTATGAATATAATTTTCAACAACTTTAAAACAATTGATTAACTTGAAACTTTTCAAGTCCACAGATAACTATACCAATTATTAGGTATCATTACCTTTGCCTAATACACTGACCAGGAACATGAGGCAGGCAAAAATAAATTATTCTCAATTTTACTTAGCATACTTTAAAAAAACAATAATTTAAAAAAAAAACAGGCTCCTTATGTTTCGATTATGACAATATTAGTTAATAAGCCACTCATGTGAATTTCAAAACTAAAAACAAAGTAGTAGTGTAAGTTGTTGTACCTTAAGGTGTCAAAGTGAACCTTGTAAGTAGTATATTAAAGGTGAAATTAAATATACGGTTTACATAACTTTTTTTTTTTATTGCTTAGATGGGTGGACCAGCTCACAGCCCACCTGGTGTTAAGTGGTTACTGGAGCCCATAGACATCTACAACGTAAATGCGCCACCCACCTTGAGATATAAGTTCTAAGGTCTCAATATAATTACAACAGCTGCCCCACCCTTCAAACCGAAACGCATTACTGCTTTACGCATAATGCATAAACTGCAAATTCATATGAACTTCTGTTTTTTATTATCATTGAATGCATAAACTCAGTCACAATGTAGGGCTTGACAGCTCAGTTTATGTATAAATGTTATCTATAAAAATGAGTAATATGAAACAGTATCCGGGGTGAAATTTTATAAAACTTTGTTTGAGGTGTGGAGAATTGAATTTAAAGGAAATGTTCTTGGAGAACTAGAGTATGCGATTTGAGTGTTTTATTTAAGACCTTATTTAGTTTAGTTATACTACATTACAATAAAGATTCTTTGTAAAAAAAAATCTATTTATCTTGAATGTACTTCTATGTAACTAGCACATTTTGTATTCAATATTTAAAATGCTAACATATATCCCCCTTGCCTCATATTCCTCATTGCTGAGGAATGCACCCTTCCATATCACTTTCTCTCGTATGATCTTTCTCCAACTGTTTCTGTCTCTGTCTAATATATTATGTAACATTAAATTCTTTGGCTTTTCCAGAATTAAACTAAAATTTGACATAATAGAGATGAGGAGGATAAAGACAGCAAACAGAAGGTTTTAATCATATCATATTATTGATAGGTCAATCTCAGTCAAATTTCCGTAAATGAAATACATGATTAAATTTTCATTCTCAGATTCCGTTAAGTACTTTAAGGTACAATATATACTTATTGTCAGGATTCACACACTCATATTTGGTTTATATCGTACTATCTTCTGAATTATAAATTTAGCAAGCTGTTGTTCATACGCAGCACTTAGAAAAAAACTATGGCCGAGACTGTTTTTTAAGCAACACATAATAATTAGAATGTTTGTCCTCGTTAGTGTAAATTGGTGATTTTCTGACACTTCCAAAAAGTACTCCAGCACTGTATTACTTTTTTTTATAATAAATAAACATCATATTTTATTATATGCCTTACCATTCTGATAGTTTTATTTACTCACAAAAAGGAAGCTTACTTTTCTTTTTGTAGATATACTTGACATAATATATCTTATGTATCTTAATAGATCATTTGAAATCGTTTATACATATTGGATTTTTACCAATTGTTACCATAATGTTGGTTTACCTTTTTTTTTAATGGAAAAATACAAAAAACAACCTTATCCTTTTTATCATAAGCTATACAATTGTATTAAATGCCTCCATGAAATGTATATTCGATACATATTGATTATGTTTTCTTTATTACACTTTCTGCCAAACTCTCCTTCATTACATTTCACCATATTTACACACTCACACCACTTATTACACCACTTTTCCCAAAACAAAATTGTCTGTTTCCGAAATAACACCTTAATTCTATTTGTAATTTAAAAAATTATAATTTTACCCGACGAGAAGTCATTTTGTGTTGGAGAGATAAATGGAACTAAGTTGGCGGTCAACAGCATGTTGACGTAAAAGATAAGACATTCTTATCACATAGCTGAAGTAATATTGTACTTATCAAATAATTTCATATTTCGGTTTCACCTTTCATTAGAGGATGTCATTTTTATGATAATAATTATTGTAATTTTTTATTCTGGTGAGTATTTTTTTCTTCTTAATAATGTATTTGAGATCTAATGGGGTATATGCGACGAACTAACTAATCTTGAAGTATTGTTAATAAATTCTTATCCTTTTTTTGTCCTAAGGTCAAAGAGGTTAGGATGGTTATCTAACAGCAATATTGTAAGCGACTAAAAAACATGATTTGATTAGATGTTTTCGTGTATTTCCATAGTAATTAGCTAATTTTTGTTAGTCTAACGTATAAGTATAAAACTATGACAGGACGGACCGCAGTGACGTCCCCACGTAGTTCAAGGCCAGGTAATTCAAGGACACCGAAAGGTTGGCAAAAAAATTATCAAATCTATGTGTCAAAGTCATATTAATATTTAAATAAAGAAAACCCTCAATAAGTACGATAATAAAACTTACCCACCTCTTGACAGCTGGCTTGAGTTAACAAGGAGCCGAACAAAGATTTAAACATTACAGTGTTTTTACGTCACAAATTTAAATTTTTTGAAAGAAAAACGTAATATTATAAGTCTTAAAACAGTTTGGTGAAGTTCGTTTGCTGTGATAACACGTCGCGATACGTAAAAATGTTTGAAAATCTATTTTTGTTGGACACGCAGAGCGCTCATGTTCATCTAAGCCGCCCGGCTGGTTTAGTACTGCTTAATTAGACAGTAGTTCTGGGCAAGTTCAACAAAATAAAGATTCTTAAAACGGTCGCATTATCAATTCTTTTTTTAACGAAATTTGACGTATTAGGTAGTGATGCGCGATAGTGAATAGTGTTCGAACATATTTTAAAACCAGATATCACAATTCACAATTGATGCAGATTTTTCAATCGTCGTACTTTCATAAATAAATATTAGACAACTTGTTTGCTACATAAAAAAATGAACTATCCACATGTACGTTGTAAATTAATTTTTATGTATCTAAGCGCTATTTATATTTGTTTTTTTTTTAATAATATTTAACTCAAAAGAACTGAATTCCTGTAGGTGGCGCCTCGATCTTCCAACATCGAAACATTGAAAGTTCAGTTAGAACTTATTCTCGCAACTAGATGTCGTTATTTCGATTTTTACCAAGCCGAATCTTTGACCATAATTTATGACATAAGTTTGAGGATTCTAGATTATTGCAGTTTAATATTGACAATGGTACCTAATTGATTTGTTGTGAACGTGATAATAAATTATTATTTTCGTTTTCAACACAAGTGGTACATAAATCGAAATATATTTTTAATTATTTATGTACTTTCATCTTTCTGGTTGTTCCAACAGGACGATACGGAATATACTTGCTATTACGATATTAATTACGTAAAAACAAATTAAATAACTTCATATTTTTTTAATAATTTACTTAACATGAATAATATTTTCAAAAAGTATAGGGTAAAAGTAATAATGTAAGTAGGTATTACCCTTTACTTATATTAACATAAGTAAAAGATAATAATATTTTATTGTGTCAAAAATGTTTTTTTTAAATATTTTGTTACATTAACGGGAAAACTTTTTAATTTTTGGCTTTCGGTGACCCGGTGAAAACATAATATGAATGTTCTGATCGAAAAACATAAAATTTTACATCAAATGATCAAGAGCAAATGTCAGCTAAGTTGTTCGTCACTTATAATATTATATCATCATTGTGGAACGTGTTAACGAGCTATCCAGTGAATTATGAACCGCAACTCTAACCTTAACACGGTCTCCGCAGCCAACTAGTGCAAATGCACAATGCGTTGTGCACGTACAGCTGTGCAAACGAATTCGAAACACGAATAATAAGTTCGTTAGCAGACAACCCATGCTGCGGTTGCGACTATAAACAATTGGACATCATTATTTTGAACTAACGAATATTTTCGAATCAAGCTCACAATTGAAACACGCAATTTTTCACAATAATATAGTTAACATAAGACAAAGACCAAACAACAGCCGCCCAAGCTACCCGCATGTGGCTAATTACATGGAATAAAAGGCATTAAAAGGATACCTAGGTATATAAAACACAGTTTTAAATAAATAGACAAAGGCAAACCGGTATTGGTGGTAGGGCATCTTGTGAGTTCACACAGGTACCACACTACCCTGCCTATTTTTGCCGTGAAGTAGTAATGCGTTTCGGTTTGAAGATTAGGGCAGCCGTTGCACTGTCAAAACTAAGACCTTAGAGCTCATAGCTAAAGGTGGATGGCAGCATTTACGTTGTAGCTGCTTATAGATTCTTATAACCACTGAACACGACAATAGCGAGATAGGAGCGATTGGACATCAAATCGAACTAAAACTCGATATGTGAGTAATTTCATTCGTATTTCAATTATTATATAGCATTAAATAGCTGGTTGAATTAAATGATTGACAGGAATATGAAATAAATAATATATTAAATAATCATCAGTATCATGTATTACTTTGGTAATTAGGTGTTTTTAACGTTTCATTATAAATTGTACAACGGAGCTTTTGCCCAGCCTTTTTTTATATTTTGGAACGAAGTTCCTTAGGGCACGAAGCGGGGGGGTACCCTAACCGGGAAAAACGTCCGCAACGTAAGATTTTTATTAGTAATGCACACAGTGTACGACTTAACTTTGTAATAACGTACAAAAAATAATATATTTTGTTATCATTCATTGACCACGATCTCAGAGCGTTCGTTTGCGCAATACACTAACTCTTATGCAAGCAACCGTGAATGAAGTGTACCACAATAAGTTCGCACGTTAACTAATGACCGTGGGCTGCTGCGAAAACTTCAGCTTTATTTTCTTTATTATACCTCGAATAGAACTTTAAATGAATATTTTTATAATAAGGAAATTCGTTCCTATCCGGTGTCCCACGACACCACACATATTTTTTATTGCCGTATAGGCAGTTGAGCAAACGACCCACCTGATGGTGAGTGGTTACGATGAACTCTACTCCGATATCGAGCGGTGTGATGGTAAAAACGAGATTATGATATCATCTCAAACAATTCCTCAGAGCATTCCCCGTGGAATATGGAACAAAATACAGAGGAAACCGAAGTCGCTTCGCAGACCCAGAGGTTTCAAATGATCAGTGAGAATGGGATTATCGCCAATCCGAACGGCTCTCTTCTTTAAGGAGTCAAATGGGAGTAGCTGGTATTTGGGAACCCCGGCCCAGAGGTGGAAGCAGTACTCCACTCGAAGTCTTTGTCCAGACGTGAACTACCGCTTCGTTCTGTTGAGAACTCCCAGTAGTTTTGACGTCGACTTGGCTTTGCCCTCCAAATGACTTCGAAATTGGACATCGCTCGAATGGCGACCCCAAGTATCCCGATACTCTTGGAAGGTTGCAAGGATACACCATGGAGATATCTAGTGTCAAGTGGTTGCTAGTGCTAAGTGGAAGCCGTAGACATCAATAACGTAAATGCCGCTACTTCTTTAGATATGAGATCAAGTCTCAGTTCTATAGTACAAAGGCTGCCCCACCCTTCAAACCGATACATATTACTATTATAATAGGCTGAGATACTTCCTAGGCAGTGATACCTGCCCATGCCAGTTCTTTAAACTTCTTACCACCTGTACAAGCGGAGTTACGGAACACACGTCTAATCTATAATACATAAAAATAAAATTGAAGCGTCTGTTTTTTATATTAAAATAACCGCTTTTTACTACATGCACGGTATGCGATATAAAAATTACATTTTTTACAATGTTTGTCTGTCTGTTTGTTACGGCTAATCTCTGGAACGGCTGGACCGATTTCGACGGGACTTTCCCCGGCAGATAGCTGATGTAATAAGGAGTCACTTAGGTTACTTCTATTTTAGACAAATTCTAAAATTATTATAAGATAAATTCCACGTGGACGCAGTCGCGAGCACAAAAACTTATTACCTAATTATTAAGCGTGACAAACTTTTGTTTACTATACACCACGCTGTTATAGTTTATTTCATTTTGAAATGAAATAAGCCCTTAAGTAGTGTTATCTACTAGGTATTACCAATATTATGCGTATGGGACTAGATAATATAGTGCTGGCCACAATAGCGGTTATCATTTTAGAGACAAATGGAGACAAACGAGTCGTTCCGGGAAACATACGGCACGTGCACAGAGTATACTCGTTAGTGTATTCGGTTCATTGACATATTGAGAAATCGTGAAACAGTTTACATAATTAAAAATAATTATTTAATGAAGCCAGTAGACATTCCGAAGTGATGACTCTGAGACAGCCTAAGCTTAAACGGTAATTGTACAACCGGTCCCCATCTGTCCTGCCCACCCTTCAGCTCCGAAAGTACCTACCTATGATTTCGTGCCAAAAAAGGACAAGATTACGCACCCGTATAGTCCACACCGCCATTGAAATACGAAACAGATTACGCCTAGATTATCATTAAGAATCGGTGTCATTCAGCAGACAGAGATTCTGAGCTCTGGGGCTCTGTATTGTTACGGTCTAGAATAACACCACGCTATTTTTCTCGTGGTTCTTGTGGCGATAAATATATTCACTGAATAATTTTCATCAGCGTTCTCTTAGGATTATGACAACGTATTCCGACCCTTAACTGGCAACTGGTGGTGAAGGGTAGGTTTGATTATTTTTGCCGCAAACCAGGCATGGGTGGGTTCCAGGTCGAGGGGGCGACAGCTGTTTTAGAACACAATCAAGAATAGGTCCTTATGTCTAAAATTTAGAACAAAAAAGTAACAAGACGCTTAGGGCAAAATATCTGGTGTATTATTTTATCTATAGTGGCTATGAATTTGATGGACTACACGAGAATCTACTACAGGTAAAGGAAACTAAAGGACATCAAATATTTTACAGCGCTCCTTGAAAGTGCATTTTGTAGTAAGAGTGTACACCTCAAGTACACACTCTTGAGGAAATTTCCATAACATTACATAATACATTAAGCTTTAAGGGAATTTTCGGAATGAGCTTTCAGTGGCCACCTTTATGGTTCGGGCATAGTCTAAAGCGGGGACAAGAGATGCTTTCGTGTGTATTAAAATGTTGATAGTAAAATGAAACCGTTTTCACTGTATTTTAAGGTGCCACAGTTGAGTGACTTCGCAGTTATGATACATAATATTGTAAAGATTATGATAGGGATTGTTTAACGTGATATTGTAATAATATCATGAGATCAATCAAACAAATCAATGAATTGTGCTTAAATTCGTTTAACGCAAACAATTATGCAAATAAATAGTTTGCGGCGAGCGCGCGATGAGCGAAATTGTTTGAACTGTTTTATTTTGTTCTTTTAGTGTTTCTTCAGACTTAAACGTGCTTATTAACGTACGTTTACGTAACGTTACGTAACGTTTAATAACGTACAGTTAGTAACCGTTTAGTATATAGTATATAGTGTAGTAGCCGTAGTATATACTAAAAGTGCATAAATCTGGGAAAATGAAATAAAATCCTTGAACGTAGCCTATCAGGTTCCACGAAAAAGCCCATTGAAATCTCAATATATCCTCATGATTTTTATTGGGACGTTATTTCTCTTTATTTAGTCTCGTTACAATATATATAAAAAATTTAAGCTACTAGTTTATTTATGAATTCAAAACACTGGCGCAGCACTGGCACAGAAATGGCATCGCAAGAAGCCAATTGCCATAGTGAAAAAATAAGAAGATATTCTAGACATTTCGGCATCTTAGTAAGAAGATCGAAGAGAGAAATCGACATAATTACTTCAGTGCGCCACGTAGGTCACAGGTGATCTGCGTGGCAGTCAACTTGTTAACGTATGAGAAGTTAAAATGTCTAACAAGGCTCATAAATAAATAGCAAAGTACAATATGAATACTTTTGCTTTTGCGAATTGAAAATATTTTGTCAGTGTTGCATTACCGTTTTGTAGCGTCGTTACATGTTTTCTCTGTATGTGTTCCGGTGGCTACCATAGAACAAAAGATATTTCATAGATCCTTGAATATCGTTGACGACTATTACAAGATATCTTTCCATAAATATATACCAGTTTTGAAAAATAAAATTTTGACTGTCGGTCTACCGAGCATATTTTTCCTGCTTAGGGTAAGATCTTCCCTTTTTCTATCCCCACATATGCTCTAGATCTGCAGAAACATTTTCGGGCAAAGCGAGCTATAGTCTGTTGACCGTCGGCTTCTCATTTGAACAATGTACATTCAAAAATTTTCCTTTTAAAAAAGCCATCACAGTCGGTCGTTGTCTTCAGCGTAAAACCAGTTTACGATTATATTATTTTGTATGGGGATCAACATTGTGTAGGTCAAATCACCATCTCCGTCGTACTTATCGTAAAATCATTTATGTATTGCGTATCGTTCAAAAGATATAACGCTTATAGTCATTATTCCCTGGCCGTAACAAAACATCTTCATATTGGTGTATACAAAAAGCAAATAGTTTGCTCCGTAACTCATATTTTGAAGTGGAATATGTATGGTTTGGCATCATTGTTCTATCTACAAAATATAGTCTTCGATTTGGAGTCGTTGAGACGTCGAAGTCAAAGAGTGGTCAGAAAGCTACGTCAGTTAATTATGTTCTAAGGTCATGCTGTGGTAACTAGATTGGTGGAATCAAAAAATTGAGATCTTCCATTAGGCCGCTAATGGACTGATGGTTTTCATTAGAATGGAT
Source organism: Bombyx mandarina (assembly GCF_030267445.1). Taxonomy (NCBI): domain Eukaryota; kingdom Metazoa; phylum Arthropoda; class Insecta; order Lepidoptera; family Bombycidae; genus Bombyx; species Bombyx mandarina. The sequence continues at coordinate 12,011,338 of NC_143216.1, read as the reverse complement.
TTTTTTTTTTTTTTTTTTTTTTTTTTTTTATTGCCTTTGTAGGCAGACGGGCATACGGCCCACCTGATGGTGAGTGGTTACCGTCGCCCATGGACTTCAGCAATGCCAGGGGCAGAGCCAAGCCGCTGCCTACCGCTTAATACTCATACGGATACGGAATACGGATAACTCGTAATCCGAAGGCCTTTGTAGCTTCGCCAGGAAGGGTGGGCGAGAATGGGTTCGGCCAGGAACAGTGGGATTTGCTGACAACTGCCCGAGCGTCTCGAAAGCAGACCTAACTGCTCAAGAGGTATTGCTTCGTGAATGCATCTACTAATGGATCGAAATCGCGACCTGATCCGATAAGAAACTCAGCAGGCTGGTCCAAATGTTGTCGTTTTGAAGCATTTCTTAAAAACGTCAATAGATATATAAAAAAAAAATTACAAACATCTTCTGTTCTAGGGCAGCAACTTCTCAGAGAAAAAAGAACGTATGTTGAACTTCACAGAAAAAAAAAACTAAAATGTTTCTCTCCAAAGACACTTCCAAGTCTAAACAATTATTAGAAAACATAAAAGCAACAGCAATCACTTGTAATAAAGTCCTAAGTATCTTCAGAGCATTACTGTGAACAGAACAAAGCTAAAAGAACTAGTTTCGTTCGGTAGATGACTTCAAAAGTCAAGTCCAGTTACGAAATGTAAAGGCAGACGAAAGTTCCATAATAGTGATTCTCAAACTTTGAAGTTTTATGGGGCAATGGCGGGACAATAGGGGCTTCAAGTTAATAAATTCTCGATCATGTGTTGGACAGAAGCCAAGAGTCTTCTCAATTTTCGAAATACAGATAAGTCGATGTATTTTTACTCAGATTACAATTAAATCACTATATCATATGTCAAATGAGAGAAACAAAAAAGTTACGTTGAAAACGGTGCTTATTACTGTTTGAAAAAAAAAAAAAAAAGTATAATTATGTCAAGAACTGTATTTTTTATGTAATTCATTAGATAATTTCATTTTATACGGGATTTGAACACCAGTATAGTCGAATCGCTTGGTACGAGTACGCAAAGCCCCTTATCCTTTAGACAACGACTATAGACATTTAATAAATAAAACATATTTAAAATTTTACACTTATTATTTACTGTAAAACTTTTGCCATTATTCAATTACATTTTAATGCCGTTCATGGCATAATACAAATAACAACGTAATGTATTTAAAATTAAAGACTGCACGTAGTATTCAATTTTGTGGAGAGAAGGACAGTATTTTTCCTTATTTTAAAAAGAAACTACTCAAGTCACTCTGATTTGGGACTAAGTTTTATCCGATGTTATTTTTACTGCAGATTTTTAAGCCACTGGCTTAAAGACGACCATCGCCCACTCACGCCCGCCATTATCAAACGTGCTTGGCCCCCTTGGGAACCACTGGATTATATAAATCCAATTTTGTTTGTCACACAGCTCCGGGACTAAACTTTCTTTGCACAAAGGTTGCGCTGTAAAGTTTCTATTATTGTTCGAAAGAAATACTAAGATTTTATTTGTTTTGACGTGGACGATCTTGTTAAGACTTTTTTTATGTCACACAGTGCGATCGAGCTCACGGCCCACCCGGTGTTAAGCTTTTATTAATAAAGCCTAGAGATATGAAAAGTTGTATGGAAATATGGATTGTATGGATGTATGGAAATGGTAGTGCAAGGTAGAGGGAGAAGAGGTCGACCGAAGAAGACATGGATGGAGTGTGTGAATGACGATATGAGAGAGAGAGAGAGAGAGAGAGGAGTGAGTGTTGAGATGTCGGCTGATAGAAGAGAATGGAAGAGAAAAAGTAGCTGTACCGACCCCAGCTAGTGGAATAAGGTGGAGAAAAAGAAAGAAGAAGAAGAAGATATGAAAAATTGTAATGCGCCTCTTACCTTGAAGAAAGAGGTCCAAGTACAAAGTGGTGCTATATTATGTAACCCATATTTGGGACAAGAATAGATTTCACAACAAGAACACAGATTCTCGGCATAAATATGCAGGGTTGTGGTACCTACTCAACCCAAAGTACACACTATTTGTTAACCATGTCATATTGTAGAATTTATAACTATACTGAGTTTATACAGTATTTGGCACGTCTATTTCATTTGCCGATACGGTTGGATTAAAAAAAATCACATACTATTGTAGTAAAGTTACCTACTGAAACTTATTATTTTAATGTATAGTTTAAATTAATAAAATCGGTACGTTGTCACCGGACTGTCATGAGGTAAAGGCACATACACTGAAGTATATGGGCACATAGTATAATGTCTGTCACCAGCTGTTTACCTACAATGGCATAAAGCGTTATAACCTCATTACCAAGAATTATATTTATTCAAAGCTTAATTCATATGGTCATAAAAACATACCTCATAAATACAGAAAAACCTTTTCTTCGTTCTATTTGAAGTCGATTAATACATAACTCAGCGACTAATCCTCACAAAAAATCATACAACTTATCATGATTTAAGCATTCATATTAATTATAACGACAAATAGTTAAATAACAAACTGTAACAGTAGGAAGGTCGAATTTCATTGGGGCAACCTCCCCCAGGCGGGACCACAATGAGAAATATTACGCCCCGAAGGCATATTAATACGCGGCAAACATACTATGCCGTTACGAACAATCTATTACCGACCTAATCTTTATTACAATGTATTTTATCGAAATGCTACTGGAATGCGAAGTGTTTCAGGCAATGTTAATAACGACTGAATGATTTTTTTCGTGGAATACTATATCGTTAAAAAATTTGTAAAAATATTAATTTCTCTCATTTATTTGACAAGCAAAGCTAAAATTGAAATTACGAAAATTTTAATATTGTTAAATTCTCTCGTTTATTTGATAAACAAATCTCAAAATAAAAGCACGAAAATTAAGTTGAAAGACTCCGTTGCATACATATTATGTAGATAGGTAGATGCCATTATCAAAGTCAGCACTCCTCGTGTTCATTACCACAACGCTCAGCTAGGGATTTTTCTTAAACATATGTCGTAAATCGGCAATTCGAAGGGACGGAAGCTGGTCACCGTCACCACATTTACTCTAATCCACAGAGTTCGCCGTCGACCGTCTCATTTTTTGTATCATACATAATTGTTGGCTTACTTTAATCACTAATTGCGCTCGGTTAGAAAAAATACCTGTGTCATTTTTTTATTGCCTTGTTGACAGATGAGTATACGGCCCACCTGATCGTGAGTGGTTACCATCGCCCATGGACTTCAGCAATGCCAGGGGCAGAGCCAGGCCGCTGCCTACCGCTTAATACCTACTCTCCACAAGCCTCGTTTGAAGAAGGAGAATTTTTGACCAAGCAATTGTGACTCTTAGGATGTTTTCGTTAGTATAATATATTAGTGATTCGAATTTTATAATAGCCAATTATGTATCGTAATGGGTGTCCTTTTTTTGTACAACCTGTCATTGTAGCAGATTTTATCCTTACCGCTTGGAACTGCGGGGTTTATCGACTGTTATAAGGCATAATATTTGCCACCCTCCATTCAGTTCTGAACGAACTAGTCTCTCCCGAACAGTACTGGTGGTAGGACGTCTTGAGTCCGCAGAGTAGGAACCACCACTCTGCCTATTTCTGCCGTGAAGCAGTAATGCGTTTCGGTTTGAAGGGTGGGGCAGCGGTTATACTCTAAAAAACTGAGAGCTTAGAACTCATATCTTAAGGTAGGTTAGCATTAGGCAGCATTTACGTTATAGATGTCTATGGGCTCCGGTAAGCCCTTAACATCAGGTGGGCCCGTCGACCCATCTAAGCAATAAAAAAACAAGTATTATATTACCGTCTACAAAATTTAGTACGAAAGCACACCTTTTGATGAAAAACAAGACATTTCATAAGAAGTCTTTCGCTAAAGTCTTAAAGCAACGGACTCGATCTCCACCGTATTTCACATTTAGTACACGCGAGAGCATTTTTGCCGTAACTGTACTGTACGGCTTTGAAGCTACCGTTGTTTATGTATATTGGGCTTTATATTCTACATGCGAATATTGATTTTGAAGTACTAAAATTAGTTTTACAGTTTTATACCGCCATTTTTCATATCATTGTTTTATATTATACGTTTGTATTTTTCATAACATTATCGTAGAAATTGATTCGATAAAAAATGAAAATTGTCTCTTTTTCGTACCTTTGATTGATACTGCATGTTTTTATATTTAATAACGATATCATAAAATGTGCTTTTTTTGCAAACCTTACATACTTCTCGTATTGTCCAGTCGTAGATGTTCATTTCTAAAAGAATTATGAATATTAGTTTTGTTTAGGTGTTTTGGAAAAATGATATCAACTGTATTTTATGCTAAATAACCTAATATTGGTACTAATATTCTTTTGGAAGACAGTAAAATATCGACAACATTTATCACATCCTAGATATATCCCTAGTTTCATGTTGTTTCTAGTCTAGACTGTTTTCCGGTGAAAATCTTTCAGACCGCTATGTTTGTTTGGCGACTTTTTTTATGTAAACCTAAAAAGATGTAAAGTATTATTGGTTTGTCATAATAAGAAAATAACTATAATTAACATTCTGCTTGACATAATTTTATTAAATACGTAATGTTATTTCGTTATTTTCAGGTAATATAGTATTTCGAGTTTAGAAACATATTGTTGTGATATTGGGCTGATTTCTTCATAGGCAACAATGCAAAGTAAATACGCGCCACAAGGAATGGTGGTGGCACCTCACCACCTTGCTACTCAAAGTGCTATTGATATCCTAAGAGAAGGAGGCACAGCCATAGAGGCAATGGTCGCAGCGGCGGCGACTATATCAGTTGTCTACCCTCATATGAACAGTATTGGAGGTGACTCGTTTTGGCTAATAGTACCACCTCATGGTGATCCCATAGCCATTGAGGCATCCGGCACAGCAGGAAGCTTAGCTACTGAAGATTTCTTCAAAGGCTACGACAAGATTCCGTATCTTGGGCCTAAGGCAGCTATAACCGTTGCGGGTGCTGTCGGAGGTTGGCAGGAAGCCCTAAATTATGTTACCGAAAATGGATACCAAAGGATTTCAGTATCTCGATTATTAGCTGATGCTATAAGGTATGCTGAAGAAGGAGTCTCAGTAACACAAAGTTACATCAGTAATTTAGAAAAGTTTAAAGATTTGAATGTGTCTAGTGAGTTTCGGAGAATTTATCTATTCGATGGTAACAATCCTAAGGTGGGTGATATTTTGTATCAAAAGGAGTTAAGTACTACCTTAAGGCGTCTAGCCGAGAATGGATTAAATAGTTTCTATAAAGGGGAACTAGCAAGAACAATAGCAGAAGACATGGCCACTGTCGGTATGCCGATTACGGAATCTGACTTACAAAACTTTACGGCAATTCGAAAAACTCCCTTGCGACTTTTACTAAAACAAGGAGAAGTTTTCAACCTTCCACCACCTACCCAAGGTTTGGTTTCATTAAATATCCTTGGAGTGTTAGAAAAACTTAATATAGATGGAAAAAATGAGGGCAAACTTGTGCACGCCACAGTCGAAGCCACAAAGCAAGCTTTTGAAATGAGAAACGATTACATAACTGATCCAAAATATATGAAAATCGATCCCAATTCATTATTGACTAGTCAGCACTTGTCCAAAGTTGCCAGTAAAATAAGTTTGGATAGAGCCGCTTCTGTAGGACAAGGGAAGGGCCCAGGGGATACGATTTGGATGGGGGCTATGGATAGCAAAGGTTTTTCGGTGTCTTTCATTCAAAGTGTATACCACGAGTTTGGAAGTACTGTCGTGTTGCCCAAAACTGGTATACTATGGCAAAATAGAGGAGTTTCTTTCACTTTAGAAAAAGATAAATTATTAACTCTACAGCCTGGAAAAAAACCTTTTCATACGCTAAACTTGGCTACAGCAAGGCTAAATGATGGTAGAGTAATGATATTTGGGACTAGAGGAGGTGACGGACAACCTCAAACCCAATCAGCTATCTTTTACCGACACGTGGTTCAGGGTTTAAACTTACAAGCCGCAGTATCGGCACCGAGATGGCTTTATGGCCGCATCGCAGGGGATGCTGAAGATACCCTGAAAATCGAAAGCAGATTTAGTGAAGAAACCGTGAACTATTTAAAGGAAAGAGGTCATGATGTAGAGATTTTGCCAGAGTTTTCTGAGAAGGTAGGTCACGCTGGTGCATTAGTGAGACACCCGAACGGTGTGATGGAAGGCGCATTCGATCCTCGGTGTGATGGCAGTGCATCGGGATTTTAACAATGATTTAATTCAACAATAACATTTAATTTTTACACGATATCTAGTTTACCTTTTTATTAGTTCCTTAAGAAGAACTGTTTTCAGCGACGCTCAATAATTTTAAATTCGCCAGTCATATTGAAAAGTTCGAAGGAGAAAGTTTTGAATATATTGAGATTAAATAAAAATTCATTTCGTCCATTCACCGGAACTTTCTATACTTCAAGGGCTCCTGCCGGCGAAAGTTTCTTAAGTTATTGGCGCCGTCAAACCTTTAGCTGGCATTTAAGTACTTTCCGAAAGATCATTTAGTTGAATATCATTTTTGAAGTCTCTACTGTATGGCATTGAAATTTTTATGCTTTTATTATAAACTAGCGGCCCGCCCCGGCTTCGCTTGGGAAGTAGCGCACGCCATGTAAAGAATTTTAGGTAAATTTTTTACACATTGGGTTACATTATTGGAGTTTCAGTAAGGATCCCTAACTTTTTTGAAAATATAATAAATGTAGCCTATGTCACCCGGGGATAGCGTAGTTTTCCAACAGTGAAAGATTTTTTTAAATTGGTTCAGTAGTTTCGAAGCCTATTCAATACAAACAAACAAATCTTTCCTCTTATAATATTAGTATAGACACCGATGATTCTCGTCAGCCTTTTGGCTGATAATATTGAGGACGATACCAACATTTTGCATTTAAAGATAAGAATATTTAAAGCTATATTTTTCAAACGAGGCTTGTGGAGAGTATTCTGCTATTCGGTGGACTGCTTACCGATGCAGTGGCTTAGCTCTGTTTCTGGCATTTCTGACGTCCATGAGTGACGGTAACGGAATAGCAATAACAAAAAAGATGTGTGAGGTCTAGCGTTATCATAATAAAAAAACCATACCCCTTCTGTTGATTAATTCCGGCCGCTTTCTCTCAACTTCTTGCTTTAATCTCATCAGTTGTTAGCAATAGAGTTCAGTCAGTCATCGATGGTCCTGCCTGGTGGTAACAGCTCGTAATGAATAATGTCCTTCCAATCCCACCACACACACAGCATCACCTTGTTGCGAGTTAACCCGGGTTTCGCCACAGTCTGTGAAGCCTGACCGGCCTTTGACCATGACATTTTTCGCACGTTCTTGTCGTACGTGATCCACTTTTCATCACCAGTTATCAGCTTTTTCAAAAATGGTTCGGTTTCACTACGTCGTAATAAAAAATCACAAATGAGTACACGGTTCATTAGGTTTCTTTCAGTGAGCTCGTGAGGTACCCAAATATCGAGCTTTTTTGTGTACCCAGTTTTTTTCAAATGGGCCAAAACTGTTTTGTGGTCAATTCCTAGTTGCTCAGCTACGTCATAACTACTGACACGCCTATCTTGCTCCACTTTTTCAAAAATGACATCCATTTTATCCGTAATAGGGTGACCAGAGCGACGTTCATCTTTGACATAAAAATTTCCGGATTAAAAAAGCTTGAACCAAATTTGTGCTACTCTCACAGACACTGCACTAGGTCCATTAACATGGCAAATTTTTTTCGCGGCTTGTGTTGCATTTTTACCATTTTTGTAATAAAATTTTAAAATGTATCGAATTTCTTCATTAGATTCACTCATCTTGACAGTACGAAAAATAAATAAAAATTACACATTTTGCTAATTTGAATTTGGAATTATCTTCTTTAAAATTTAAACTTTTATTTAATGATACCAAAAAATGATACAAATAGTATAGCCAAAGAGATTTTATTACAAGTTCATACATACTATAATGCGAAAAGACTTTTCCCCAACCTATTATATAAATGTTTTATATGTATATAGTATATTTATTGGATTTATTTAGCGCTATATGTTGTAGTTATAATGTATGTATTACTATATATACTGTGTGTAAGTACTTATATATTATTTGAGTTTCTGTATTCATCCATAATAGTTGACAATAAAGTAATCTGAAACAGAACTTTCAACTCAGCCCTCGGTTGATTTGTGGAGAAGAGTATAGGCACTAGAACATTTTGGCATAAAATAAATATTTATATAATGAAACAGCAACGAGAACTTTAAATATTTATTTTTAAAAATCAGCCATCGCGGGAAGGCTGGCAGATGTGAAACATTGATATTATTTTGTACAGGTACAGATGTGAAAAAGGATAGCTTAGGACAGGACATTCATGTGGCGTAATGAAAAATAAAATATTAATATTAAGAAACAGCTTCCACGCCGTACACATTATTACTTATTATAGTAAACTGTAAATATAAAAATATACTATAATAGATGACGGCGACGCGTCGCCACGCCAGCAATCCATTTCACGTGCGGCTATAGATGTTTCAAAAAAACACAACGACATCGACATCGATTTAACGACATCGTGTTAATCAAATAACTGATTTTTATGATTTTTTTTTTTTTTTTGTCAGGAGGAAATCGCCGGACTCCCACCCTCCACTGGGGATGGAGGGTGGGGCATGTCGGAGTAGAACCGACTAAAACCTCCTGTCGCTCAACAACCAACGTCCAACCCTCGCATGAGACAGAACTCATGAAAAGGCAAGGGGAGGAGAGTGAAGCGTTTAGTGCGGAGCACATCTCTCCCATCACCCTCCCCCTCGGGACGCCGGGCCAGCGATCGTCGGCGCCACGACCACCAGCCCTCTCGGTCGGCAGGCTGTCCGAAGCCCGCCTAGATGGCGCCGGTTTGAATAGGTTATCCTACGAAATACCCCGCTGGGTCAGAACCAGCGTGGGTCGAGGATAGCCGGCCTTCCATCACCCGGATGCTCTTGCGTAAAACGCGTGAGAGCAGCTTGCACAGCGTCTTCTTAGGTCCCCTTCACCGGGCCCCAGACCGACATATGAGGGGGACCCGAAACACTTAGAGGGCTAGGGCTAGGGCGAGATCCGCCTCCCTGGCCCCCGCTCGACGGCGGCGGGCTTGTGCGTCTCTCACGCGCCCCGCCGCCTCCTTCTGCGAGATGGTGCACTCGCAGAAGTCGAGCATCGCCTTCCACGACTCGTCGTTGCCGAGCATCGATGCCACAACACTCGGCAACGACAAGTCGTTTCCTATTTTTGCGACAAGGACACGGCGCCACCCCTCCCATGCGGGGCAGGCAACGAGCGTGTGCTCCGCCGTGTCCAAGTCGCAACCACAATGGTAACACTGTGCCGTCGGCTCGGCTCCGATCCGGTGCAGGAACTCACCGAAGCAACCATGCCCAGTGAGCACCTGCGTGAGCCGGAACGTGAGGCATCCTCTGTCACGATTCACCCAATCCACAAGAATCGGGCGAATCGCCTCGACGGTCCTACGACCAGCCGAAGGATCAGCCAGCCGCCTGGACCATGACTCCAGCACGGACCGCCGAGATTGGGCCCTCCGCGCTCTGACCACACTGGGGCTGGGACGCGCCACGCCCCGGGCACGAAGGTTAGCCCGCCACTGATAGTCAGCGGCGAGCGCCTCCGCCTCCAGGACCCAAGGCGGCGTCCCAGCCAGTACACACGCCGCCTCAAAAGAGATGGTGCGATAACCACGGATGACCCTGACCGCGATGGTGCGTTGCGGCCGTTGCAGCAACTTCGCTACCCCCACGGCCAGGGACTGGCCCCACACGGGTGCCCCGTATAAGGCCATTGACCGCACCACCCCCGTATAGAGACGGCGCGTCATCTGGTCAGGCCCCCCGATGTTGGGAAGAAGCCGGCTTAACGCGCCGGCCACCCCCAACAAACGAGGGACCTGATTTTTATGATAGTAGGGTATTGGTATGATATTTTTTACTGGCGGTAGAGCGTCTTGTGAGTCCGCACGGGTAGGTACCACCACCCTGCCCATTTCTGCCTTGAAGTAGTAATGCTGTTCGGTTTGAAGGGCGGGGCAGCCGTTGTACTGTTAAAAATGAGACCTTACAACTCATGTCTCAAGGTGGGTGGCGGTATTTACGTTGTAGATGTCTATGGGTTCCGGTTCCCTTAAGGTGGGCAGCGAGCTGGTCCACACATCTAAGCAATAAAAATATTAAAATTAAATTATGACGTAATTTAATATTGCAAACCATTTTCAACATAAAACGTTCAATAATTACACATAAAATACAAACATTTGATTGATTTGCAAAACGTTTATTATGAATAACGCATAAAAATCAGACTGATTTTTTTTTATATGCCGGTCTCCCGTAGAGCAATGGATGGCCATAACTCACATTTATTGGAAAGATAAGAGTGTCAAATGACGACATTTGCCCGCTAAATCAAATGTAACCAATTTTTAATATGATTTTCAATCAGACCACAGTTGTGGAAAGTAAATTACATAAAATAAAGGTCTGTGTAGAGAACCACTGTTTATTTTGAATCTCGTCTTCGACTAATGGTGTTTTTTTTTATGAATTTAAGCTTGATTTGTGTTTACAATTACTATGAATTTGTTTCTCGATACAAATGCACTGTTTGTCGTTCAAGCCGCTAGTTGACCGACCAGTGTTTTAAAGGAAAAAAAGTAAAAACCTATAAATAATTCTGAATACTTATTCCACATTTTTTCACTCTCGGAGAATGAAATCGTTGTATGTTCTTATCATCAATTAGAATAATACGATTAGTTTTCAGATTTCGGAAATATTACGGATTTATATTGCATAATATTATTTCTAAAAAAATACATTTAAATTTTAAAATTAGGAAACAATGAATAGAAAAGGACCAACATATTCACGACTGGTTTTGTGATTTTGTATAAGTTTCTTTTTTTACGGTGTGCCTTATTAGACTTAAAAGTGCGATTTACATGTTTCTTTTATAAATTATAACAAATGTTATGAATGTAGATTTAATTTCCATTCAGAGATCAATACGATCTGGAAAAGGGTTTTATATAAATTACGGGTATATTTTTATAATAAACTTTACTATTTCAATTAAAGAAGTTATTTTATTTAAACACCCAGATGAACTCCCGAAGAGGATTATTAATAAAATATCAAGCTTGTGGAGAGAAAGTACTTAAAGGTAGGCAGCGGCTTGGCTCTACCCCTGGAATTGCTGAAGTCCCTAGGTAACCACTCGCCATCGGTTGATCCGTATGACTCATCTGCCTATTAGGGCAATAAAAATATATATATATATATATCCTCAGCCACATCTATGGATTTAAATTTAATGACATTGTTTGTCCGCTCAGTGGAGTATCACTGCAAGTTGGATACGGTACGATATATATCTCGTATCTATTGTTTATTTTGTAGTAGGACCAACGAGCTCAGAAACAGCGCGAATGCCACTTGCCACCATGGGACTTTTTTATTTATTGCTTAGATGGGTGGACGAGCTCACAGCCCACCTGGTATTAAGTGGTTACTGGGGCCCATGAACATCTATAACTTAAATGCGCCACCCACCTTGAGATATAAGTTCTAAGGTCTCAAGTATAGTTACAACGGCTGCCCCGCCCTTCAAACCGAAACGCATTACTGCTTCACGGCAGAAATAGGCAGGGTGGTGGTACCTACCCGCACGGACTTACAAGAGATCCTACCACCAGTAATTACACAAATTATAATTTTGCGGGTTTGATTTTTATTACACGATGTTATTCCTTCACCGTGGAAGTCAATCGTGAACATTTGTTGAGTACGTATTTCATTACAAAAATTGGTACCCACCTAAGATTCGAACATCGGTGCATCGCTCAACACGAATACACCAGACGTCTTAGCCATTAGGCCACGACGACTTCAAGGCTGGCGGCACCAGGTCCTCGTTGCAAGAAACCTACCGTACCATACCGTCAGTAGTGCCGACTGGTGAGTCCTTAGTGTAACGTCAGCGATGCTCATTAGTGATTTCGTAGAAACATGAGGCGATGCGTGAGCAAGAGTGCATCCATCGATATTGAGCCAAGTTCTTCGTAAGGAGATCCAGACGACATGTAGGCTCTATACGCGTCTTGCGAAGCATCTGGGTGATGGAAGACCGCCCCTCCCCTGACCGAATTTACCAAATTATGGAAGGGAATCTCAAATCACTTCCTACGTCCGTGACGTTCTACATTAACATATATTAGAAAAGGTTTCGAACTTATCTTGTAAGAGTGGCCATAAATCTATTAATTTGTCAACGGTCCCTTAATGTTAACGAATGGTCCAAACATTACCGGCAAAATTAAACTCTCCGAATAATGAAGTGATCACATTTGTCTTCATTTAACGGATAGGACTAGGTTTATTAGTTGTGTATTAAGTTGCGTTTAGTGTCGTGGTACGATTGCGAATCCCGTTGTTTGGTATCGATTGCGTTGTAAATCGATTTCGAGGAATCGTTTGGAAAAAAATATCAATGTTTTTAAAACTTCCATAGTTAAATAATAGTCTGCAGTTTTCAAGCGAAATCTATAGCGCTTGTTCATCGAAACATATCGAAAATATTGTTTGTTTATCCTGTTATAAATATTGTTGTGCAGTCATTGTTGTATGCTATCCCATTTTTTTTAAAACCCGTGTAGGGAGACGAACATACGTCCCACCTGATGGTAGGTGGTTACCGTCGCCCATGGACTTCAGCAGTACCAGGAGCAGAGCCCAGCCGCTGCCTACCGTTAAGTACTCTCCACAAGCCTCGTTTGAAGAAGGGCATGTCATAGCGCTCAGGAAACTCTGTGGAGGGGAGCTCATTCCAAAGCCGGATGGTACGTGGCAAAAAATATCTCTGGAAATGGACTGTGGATGAACGCAGTGGCTCCAGGTAGTATGGATGAACTCTACTCCGATGGCGGGCGGTGCGATGGTAAAAACGAGATGGTGGTATCATCTCAAACAATTCCTTAAAGCACGGACCAGATCTAATTTAAATCTGGTTTCCCTAGTATCTCATATTATTATATACTCAGTAATTGTTAAAATAACTATTTTTCGTATTTCTAAAATTTTACAATTAATGACAGACACGGAACCTAAACGTTTCCGCGTCTACCTCATCACTATTCGATAAGTTCCCCCGGACGGTCGCAGTTCGGTCGAGTTTGCGATGAAATTGTTTGACAGTTTTCGGCCGAATTCGGCCTTATTATGCTCACTATTCATAATGAAATGTTTCCTTTGTTTGTTTATGTTTTAACTGCGACCAGTGTGAATAAAGTTTACTGAATGTTAAACAAGTTGTTGGGTTTTTCATCAGCGCCCATAGGTAAGATATATTATATACTAAGCCAGTTTTAGGTGAACGCGCTTGAATGCAAAAAATGGCAAAACATCTCATTCATTATAGCTCATTGTGTTTATCTATATATTAATACGTAAAGCAAAAATTTTGTACCCCTTTTTTACCAAAATTGCGCGGACGGAGAATTATGAAATTTCCCACACTTATAGAGAATATAGAGAAGGAGTGCAGAATTCTGTTATTTTTTTTTTAAATTATGCATTAACAATACTTTAAATCAATAAAAAAAACCATTAGACACACTACCGTGTATTTGACACACACACATATATTATTAAATACTCTTTGTTTATTGTCAAACTTTTGTTATTGCATAAGGTCTATGTTCAAATTACGAATAGGTTAGTATTGTTTATCTCTAATATTATTTATCTATAGTGTAATCTTGGCGAAACTGTGATTATAGAAGCATAATAATAGTTTTTGATAAAAGAAATATAATAAAGTTCAAACTTATAATTTCAATTAATTATAGTCGAATTTCGACTACTAAGGGACCACTAGTATTAATGTGTCAAAACGAAAAAAGGCGAAAAATCAATCCATTGTATAATGAGATGATAAAGTTAATATTTCCTAATTATAATAATTAATAAGAATTTCACTTCTAATGTACCGTTATTATGCACGTATGCGTAAGTTTTGCAAAGTATTTACGGCAGGTTAGTAAGTTCGTGTGGAGTATGCAGTGCTGTGCAACTTACGTGACTAATATGAAACAGTGTAACACCTAGTATGCGTAGTGATATTCCTATTCCTATCCTTTAACAGTATCCGTTATTTTACTTTATGCTCAAAATAAATATTAATAATTTTTCTGAAATTTGTTTGTTAATTTTCCAATTTTGAACTATGACTCTACCCGTGCAGACTTTAACTGTAGGCACCATCATCCCGAGTATTTTTGTCACGAATCAGTCATCCAATCTGATTTGAACAGCGAAACAGCCGTGAAATAATCGACCTCCGTCCGCGCGTAGCTTAAATAGCCCCTAAGGCTACCAGCAAATAGGCAGGGAAAATCGAACTCTCCGTCTTGGTTCAGTATTACATCCTTTTCGTAGATATTTTCGTAACTCTTAGCATAATGCAAAGACAGTTGGCATGTACCTCCCGCGGCGGTAGATTAGCGAAGCTCTTGCTAGATTCTTATCAGCCCACAGACGTCCACTGCTGGACATAGGCCTCCCCCAAGCTTCGCCACAAAGACCGGTCATGCGCTGCCTGCATCCACCGGATGCCCGCGAACCTCAATAGATCGTCGGTCCATCTTGGGGGAGACCTACCATTGTTAGTAATTCTCTTGTGAGCTCTATTGAACCTGTGAGTTCATCTGCCGGTTCAGGAGTAGTTATAATAGCCCCTTAGGCTAGCAAAGATCAGACAGGAAAAAAAATCTTCCACGGCCTGTCGAGACGCTAAATGTCGCATGTCAGTTGATCTTTAATCGTCTTGCATCGGTAGTGGTGCGAAAGTATTAATAGAATATAATTAAAGATACTATTATGACGTAATCTTGCGACTCGATTGACTAACGACGGTATGTACCTTGACCAAGAGAACATTAAAGTATACACATTTTTGGAAAAAAAGAAACTGAAGATTAAGCCGTAAAAGCAGTTTCAATTATGTTCTATACTTTAGGAAAACCGAAGAAAATACCAAGTACCTGTTTTCGTTCGAAATAAGTCCCGTACGCTTGTTTATATATACTTACTCTATTTATCAACTGATGATACTATTACGTGTAATGAATAATATTTGTTCGTACTAGGTAGTTTCGACACTAGGTATTAGAAGCTACAGTTCGTATACCCCGAGTCTCGTAGCAATGGAGATAGCCAAAAGTTTCAAGTTCCACTTGCACTAACGTTAATGAGCTCGCTTTTGTGAATAATTAAACCAAGTTAGAGTTCAGTCATTGGCATTTCTTGGTATATTAATTAAAATATATATTTAATATACCAAGTATTATAGGTATAAGACTATTAATTTGTCACAGTGAGGCATATGCTGTATAGAAAACAATAGTAACGTATATAGGATTAAAACTATACTTACTATACTTATTAACTGGTGGTAGCACCTTTTGTGAGTCGGCACGGGTAGGTACCACGACCCTATTTTTACTGTGAAGCAGTAATGCGTTTCGGTTTGAAGGGTGGGGTAGCCGTTGTAACTGTGGGTGGCGCATTAACGTTGTAGATGTCTATAGACTCCAGTAACCACTTAACACCAAGTGGGCTTTGAGCTCGTCCACCCATGTAAGCAATACCAAAAAATTTGAACTAGGGCTAGAATATTTTGTGAATCTCCACAAATTGATACCATCACTTGGACATTGCATCATTGGACCAATTCATCTAGTTATTATTACACTACGAAGTAGGCTTTTGATTAATAGTTTGATTCTTTCTGAATGAATCAAATGACAATAACTTATAGCAAATCAAGTCACTGGACCTCTTGTGAGTTCACACGGGTAGGTACCACCACCCTGCCCATTTCAGCTGTGAAGCACGAATGCGTTTTGGTTTGAAGGGTGGGGCACCCGTTGTAACTTTATTTGAGACCTTAGAGCTTATATCTCAAGGTGGGTGGCGCATTTACGTTGTAGATGTCTATGGGCTCCAGTAACCACTTAACACTAGGTGGGCTGTGAGCTCTTTAAAACACAAAAGCAATAAAAAAAATAATAAAAAAACGTTACTTCCAACAAATTAGTTTGTTTTAATTGAACGTTAAGTTATTGTTCCTGAGCTCCGATGTGGAGATTTTATCCCGAAAGGTCACATGCGATATCAATAGACGATACCCGGAGTGGAGTGAACAATGGCCAGGCCACGGATGCGGTAACTGTACGAATTTATTGTGCTAGTTCGACGAGCCCATTGTGCACGCCGAACGTATATCAACGGGCGATTTGTGACTGAGATTGGCTTCTGGAACCTTCGCGTAATATAATTGGGGGTTTGGCACGGTCGAATACGTTACATAGATTTATTTTGGTAATAGTATCTTTGTTGACGTCTTTTTTTAAGGGCAATATTGTGGAGTGGTTTAATGATATTTAGTTTTATTATTACTGGTGGTAGGACGTCATGTGAGTTCACACGGGTAGGTACCACCACCGCGCCTTTTTCGGCCGTCAAGTAGTAATGCGTTTCGGCCTGAAGGATGGGGCAGCCGTTGTAACTATATTGAGACCTTAGAACTTAGATCTCAAGGTGGGTGGCGCATTTGCGTTGTAGATATCTATGGGCTCCAATAACTACTTAACACCAGGTGAGCTGTGAGCTCGTCCAGCCTACTAAGCAATAAAAAATATATATTTACAGTATAATAGAGTAATGACGTAATTACCTAGGGCCAGCCTTAATACTTTCGTGTTAGGCGGCAAGATTCCCGAGCACGCTATGATCCAGCTTAGTGGTAGATTTAGTTAAACTGTGAACTTCAGAACATTAGATGCAACTTTACTTACTTTACCATGAATTGTAAGTTCATCGTCTTTAGAGTGTTGCGATTTTTTTTTCTTTTTCTTTTTTTCCTACCTATGCTGATAGCCTTGAGAGGCTATTTTAGCTTCACCCTAACATTTAGGTGAGCTCACGGGGCTCAAACCGGAGTGGTGCTAACACTGGCTCTAGCAAGAGCAGTGCTTCGCAGAATCTACCACCGGATCGGAAACGCGACACGTTGAGAAGATTTGTAGGCAGCAGCTTGGCTCTGCCCCTGGCATTGCTGACGTCCATGAGCGACGGTGACTACTTACCATCAGGTGGGCCGTCTGCTCGTCTGCCTACAGAGACAATAAAAAAAAAAAGATCTGCCGAGAAACTCAGTTATGTGTTAATGGCGCGGAGCAGTCATGCCTTCATCTATGATTTCTAATTCATATGTTATAACCGGTTGTATGACGGCATTAATCTATGGATTACGGTAATCATGTAATAGCCGGTACTGAGGTCGTCTACTGAACTTTACTTAAGATGTTTTCTAATGATATAATATTATCTTCTTCGCTATTCTGGATTGATTGCGAGTCGTAGACATAATTGAAATTAGTTTTACGGTTTAATCTCACGTTTTTTACTGTCATTATATTTATAGTCATATATATATTTATTGCTATTGTAGGCAGACGAGCATACGGCCCACCTGATGGTAAGGGGTCACCGTCGCTCATGGATGTCAGCAATGCCAGGGGCAGACCCAACCCGCTGCCTACCGTTAAGTACTCTCCGCAAGCCTCGTTTGAAGAAGGACATGTCATAGCGCTCGGAAAACACCGTGGAGGGGAGTTCGCCGGAATACTTTACAGCTTCGAATATTTTACAGATTCCATGGTCATGGACGACGGCCAGAAACGTCTGAATTATTATTGTTGTGTAAACAAGTTTGTTGAGTTAAATTTAAATTCCCAGAAACTAAACCGACTAAAAAGGGGAAGGTACTCACAAATGATTGCTTTCTATATTTTGTGGTCTTCTGTCCCCGGGGCACTGTTCTGGATGCTGGAGTTTAAGATACACGGACACACGCACAAGTTGAATCGCAAAGTTTGCGAAAAACAGTATTTTTGAATTAAAATACTTTTTTAATTTGGCGCGCGCGCGGTTCGAAAGCGTCGACTTTAGTTCTTTTCTTCGCCCGCTAGGAAGCGCGTTACATTTAAATGATTGCCGATAGATGGCGTGGATTAGGAAAAGGGAATTTTAGTCGGTTTCCTAACAATTATAATAATGTACAAAAACCAACGGGATATTAAACCGTAAATGTAGCTTTAACTATGCTGTTCTAAGTAGCTCCAATACCTTATTATCTGGTTCTAGTTTGGTATTGAGTATAGTTCTATATTTATTCTAGATACCTTTTTTCCGTTGGTATCATGAGGGACTATTCCAATTAGGCACAGCCTGGCAAAATACCATCATGCTATCTAAGGTCTTCTCTTTGACGTCAAATTCAGCTCATCTGAAATATCGTTTTTGAAATGTCTTCCAATGCTTAGAAAAAAAAAAAAACATGTGTGCAATTCACACGTGGTAGAAGTGAAACCTTCCAAAATTAAAATACAATTATCCTAAACGTCTTAAGTATATGTAAAATTTTGTCATTAGTAATTAATTGTAAGGTAGGGCCCCTCTGTGAATTGATGTTTTAATTTCACGTATAATCCTAAATTAAAATTCACTACAACAGTTTTCATACACACGTTAGTATTAAAAAATCTCACAGATGGCGCTGTATTAAATAGTATGTATATTTCTGTCTCATTCTTTGCTGGCTTCATCCTGCACATTTTTGTATTTGTGTCTCTTACCTGTCGTTTTTTCCGTTGCATCCGGTTTGAAATCACAACGATTCTAAAGAAGTTTTCACTTCAAAAAAAAACAACCGTGCTTCCCAAAAAGAATCACCAATAAGCTAAGTAAAGGCCGCAATTTCTCATTTCTGCCTCAATTAGCGAATGGCAATGTTTCCTGAAAGTTGCCGACAAAGGTTCGTTTGGCGTGTCGCGCCAGGTAATGTAAAATCAGAACTTGGACGATTAATCACTCGATTTGATGACATCTTGTGTCGTACCTTCAAGGATAAAGTCTGACGTAGAAATTTGTGGTATCGAATTTCGTTTCTAGTTAGTTTTGTTGCTTTTTCTCTGACGATAACAAACAATGCGTCTGAAATTATTATTGTGAAGTTGTATTAATGAACGCTGATTATTAAATATTAAATTTAAATATGTTTTTGTGTTTTGATAACAACATCAAATCAAGTAAGTGTAGTTTAAACTCATCAATCCATCCAAGGTAAAAGCATCCCGCTCAACTCACTATAAAATATCGATCAATTAAAAAGATGACGATAATAATTACTTCATTTTGAAATCATTTACGGACGAACGTTAGGTGAATTCTCCAGCGGAAAACTAGTAGTTAACGCTTTTGCCGTAACTATGTCGCGTATAATCTATACTAAGCTAATTAATCTGTAATTCAATTTAAGCTAATTACTCTGTAATTTTAATATAATCTGTATATAACTACTCTCTGTCGCTGACAAAATTTTACGAGGGAAACATACCCGCTTATCTAGTTCATTATTGAACTAACCACGGTGAACGAATGACGTCATTATTGTCCTGCCCTTCTCCC
This sequence comes from Bombyx mandarina, assembly GCF_030267445.1. Taxonomy (NCBI): domain Eukaryota; kingdom Metazoa; phylum Arthropoda; class Insecta; order Lepidoptera; family Bombycidae; genus Bombyx; species Bombyx mandarina. Next base: position 11,991,659 of record NC_143216.1, on the reverse strand, counting down.
AGTCACCTGGGATCGGCGCAACATGTTTTCTCCTTCTATACTCTTCTATCATATACTGTTTCTTCGCTCACTCCCCTCTGACACATATCGTCGTTCACGCAATCCGTCCATTTCTTCTTAGGTCTACCTCTTCCCCTAAGGCCTAAAGGAAGGTGAAAGGTGTAGGAATAAAATCCTATAATAAAAATCAAAACCACAAAATTATAATTAGCGTAATTACTGGTGGTAGGACGTCTTGTGAGTCCGCACCGGTAGGCACCGCCGCCCTGCCTATTTCTTCCGTGAAGCAGTGATGCGTTTCGGTTTGAAGGGTGGATCAGCCGTTGTACTTTAAAAACGGAGACTTGAGATATCTAAAGGTGCGTGCCGTTAACGTTGTAGATGTCTATAGGCTCCGGTAAACACTTAACATCAGATGGGGCGTGAGCTCGTCCACCCATTTAGACGGAAATAAATAAATGCAAAAAAAGTAAAATACATGCAACTCTAAATAAAATATTGTACAAATATAAAGAAAGTCGCGCAAGCAACAAAACGGGATGTCAGTGTATCATTAGATACGCTGTGCATATTATTAACGAAAGCTATTTGAAAATCCTATTTCTTTCGAACTAAAATATGAATTTAGTTATATAATTTAATGAACTATAATCAAACTTATTATAATAGCTCTCGGAAAACACACAAATGATTCTAAGTACACGTTTTAATACGTAACGTAAACGCGGACTTCTCCTAACTAATAAGTATAACCTAAGAAAGGATCTTTTGTTTGCACGAGAACTTGCTTTTTATTCCCTTTGTACGGAACAATGGCGGAAGTTCTAGCGCCCGGGGCAATTTCAACATATTTAGCTAACGAATTAACTTGTAAGTGTTATGTGATTAATTTCGCGTGTACCCACCCACACAGTTTGGGTCGATTTTCATAAAAGGTTTCATACAAAATTGTAATCGTTAATTTTGGACCAAAGTAGAAAAATAAGCTACATAAGAAAATCGAAATAAAATTTAAATTTATCATCGTGTCTCTAAGTTCTGGGATATCCTAGTTTTATTCATTTATTGCTTCTATGGGTGGACGAGCTCACGGCTTACCTAGTGTTAAGTGGTTACCGGAGCCCATAGACATCTACAACGTAAATTGGCGACCAACGTAGTGGTGACCAAACAAAAAAAACGTGGTGGCACCAACCTTAAAACATAAGTTCTAAGTCTTAGTTTTCACAGTACAACGGCTGCCCCGCCCTTCAAACCGAAACGCATTACTGCTTCACGGCAGAAATAGACAGGGTGGTGGTACCTACTCGTGCAGACTCACAAGGCGTCCTAACACCAGTAATAAACCACCCCTAGACGGGGTATTACAAATTAAAACATTCAAGGATATCTTGGATTTGGCGAAGATTATGTTGAAAGATAAAGACACACAATAGATCAGTAAGTAGATAGATAGTTAGCTAATAAGAACGCGTTGAAAATCTCAAACTTTTGGTCAAATCATTTTTAATTTATTTGCGACTATGCCTAATACGTTTATTACATACCTCATTGAGATGTGAGTATTGACTCGTCTTTCCCGCAGTGTGAATGAAAAGGCATTAATAGGCCTTAATAATCCCCGATACACTGTAAGATCGCACTTTTTTTTTTATTTATTTTTTCCTAACTATGCTGATAGCCTTGAGAGGCTATTTCAGCTTACCCTAGCTTGTGTAGGTGAGCTCACGGGGCTCAAGCCGGAGAATTGCTAACACTGATCCTAGCAAGAGCAGTGCTTCGCAGAATCTACCACCGGGTCGGAAACGCGACCCACTGAGAAGATCCGGCGAGAAACTCAGTGGGCTGTGTCTGTGGGTTAAAGATTGCACAAGCTACCCTTAAGCTAGTAGCTACTAGCTGGAGTACAATTGAGATATAGACTTCATGTCTCAAGGTGGGTGGTGGATGTCTATGGCTCCGGTAACCACTTGTTACTAGATTTGCCGTGAGTTCATTCAACGGCAGAAACAGCTCGCCTCAAAGTCTTGGATAAGCGGTTTTGACCACAACAAGAAGATTAAGATTTTTTACGGCCTGTACAATTTTATCCGATGTTGTTCCACATTCAAAATTTCAAATTCCATTCATTTTCCGGTGTTTTTATTTCCTGTCGATCTTCCTAAAGAATTGATATTTCATCAAATATTGTATAAATATTATATTTCATTTTCCACTCCGTACTTATTTACAATGCAGGCGGCGGCAGAATCAGAGAAGATGTTTTGAAACCCGAACATTTTCCAATAACAAGTAATACAGTTAGGAAGTTATTACGAGTTGGAAATGTTCCGGGCTGGGCTCCCGATCGAACAGGACCCGTTCGGAATACTGCATTCAAATTCAAAGTTCACGCCTCTGAGGCTACCTCTTGTAATATTTCTGATGTAGAACGTTAATTACATAGGTTCAACGATAATTAATTATTTCGAATGATTAATATAACTTTATATTATTTAAGCTTTAAAAAATTGATTTAACGCTTTGATTTAATGGAAATTTTTGTTGCATAGATTAGTGGACGAGCTCACAGCCATCTGGTGTTAAGTGGTTACCGGAGCCCATAGACATCCGCAGCGTAAATGCCGCCACTTATCTTGACCTTCAAACCGAAACGCATTACTGCTTCACGACAGAAATAGGCAGGGTGGTGGTACCTACCCTTGCGGACTTACAAGACGTCTTACCACCAGTAATTACGCAAATTATAATTTTGCTTGATTTTTAATACACGATGTTATTCATTCACTGTAGAAGTCAATCGTGAACATTTATTGTTACGTACGTATATCATTAGGAAAATTGGTACCCGCCTGCGGGATTCGAACACCGTTGCATCGCTAGATACGAATACACCGGACGTCTTATCCTTTAGGCCACGACGACTTCTTGTTTCTTTATATTACCGTTTTACTGATATTTTTCTTACTATACCTAGCTAATAGTCAAGTTGTATTTTTAAGTCACTTATTACGTTATTAATATCATACATGGATGCAGAACATAAAGCGATTGTCGCCTAAAAATGGTCTTGTATGTGATTCGTTTCAAAGATAATAATAGCGTTCGATTAAAAAAAACTGAACGCAATAATTTACGTTCTATATCTCGAATGCAATGCCGTATCAAACATGGCTCCTATTCCCAGCGCTCATTACTATGCAGCATTTTATTTTACAAAAAAAATCTTTAATCGCAGTTTCATTAAAAATATTGTGTCTGAGTTTCCTTGGTCTTTCCAGGGATTACTTTTAAAAAGGTATTGATTTTATTTTTATATATATACATTTTTATGTTTGAAGGATTACTGGTGGCCCGCAGGCCTTTCCAATTTCACCAGTACAGGTGGGCGAGGCTCAGCCAGGACCGGTGGCATTTGCTAACAGGTGCCCGAGCGCCTCCGAAGGAGACCTAACAACACAAGAGCAACTGCTTCACGAATGAATCTACTACCGGATCGAAATCGCGACTCGCTTAGAAGATCCGCCGAGAAACTCAGTGGCCTGATGCATGGGTTAGGTTGCACGTCGAACTCTTTGTCGAGTTCTACGAGTACGGTTACCGGGGTCCCTAAGCCTGCTCCTAGTGTTAGAGCTGAAGGCGTCTAAGGCAAAGGTTGTTGGATCTGACGGGTCTGTAAGGACGTGTCTAGGGCGTCGACTGTGACTGGCTCCTGCGTGATCAGGATTTGGGGAGTAGTCAGCGGTGGTAACGATAATGCGATTATAATGACGCATAGCCTTATCGAAGTACCGTTCCGACGCTGACTTCATGTATTTCCGGATTGATTCGAGGCCCAGGTCGTCGTGTAGGTCAACGTTCCTTACGAATCACGGAATTTCAATGCAACGAAATGTCCACCTTGTCATAAGTTCGCACAGGGTGAGCGCGTCTAGCCAAATAGTCGTGTTCTTGTTATATATTATTATGTAATATGTTTTATTGCAGTGCTGTTTTGACTGGGACGGCTTAGCAACGAAAATAATGTAAATTATGGATAATGTCCGACCGTAGTTTGAAGATGAATAGGAAAGGGCCAGGGGATCGCCCAAAAGGTCTCAAGGATCAAAATTTGGACCAATTATTTGTCCAGTTCCTGATGATTGTAATATTTTAATTTTATTTATTGTAGACGGGTACATGAGCACACGGCCTGTCTGGTGTTAAATGGTAGCTGTCCATTTTGAGGCATGAGGTCGAAGCCTCAATTGAATAGTCTATCGGATGTCCCACCCTTATCTACGTACTCGCGCGATATACGAATTACGCATTTATGTTTTCTGGTTCGATTTGTATGCCAACGTTTTCTTTATTTATGCTCGAGATCAGATGTCAATCATTTTCTTAGATTTCTTTTTCTGTCTCCTGTTTTTGAGCAGAGGCATAGTCGGATCGGTACATGCAAGTACACCAGCCGACTAATCCTTTAAGCGAGTTTAGGTTAATTATGTGGAAGAATAGCTAAAAAAGACCAAGAGATAGAGATTAAATTAAAAACCTGATCACACTTTAAATTTAAGGTTTAATTTTAGAGCTCGCAATGCCGTTTATATTTAAATCCCATTGCCTTAAATTCCTATAAAATTCTATTTGATTATCATCGAAATCGAAGTCCGCTGTATTCCGAGTTTAAAATAACAATTAACCGCCAAAACACAATGCATTCATACGACCAATAAACCGACCGTTTCGGGTGAAACGTCGCCTACACGTTCACGCAGCGAAACAATAGCTTTCTAAAACCGTCAGTCTAATGCCCTGACTGTGGTTCGAATTTTGCGCTGCGCTTTTGAAACGTCACAGTCTAGATAAGTACATATGAGAAAGTGTAGGTCTTTGATTTTTATATTGATGAAGTTTTTGCTCTATGTCTGATACTGAACGTAAAATGGAGGAGAGCCATACGTACATAAACTTCCTATATATTTGTACGTTTGTTATCGGTCAGACATTAATGTTATTTAATTAAAGCCGTTTGAAATCGGTAGAGTAGTGTTCCATTCAATATTCTGTGTTTATCCAATTTGCTATTTGGTCTGTGTCATTGAGAATTATTCAATTGATTCATTTATGAAAGACAATACTTTACTTATTATTGTTAAGCACTGCTTACTTAAATAGCACCGATCGCTATCAGATTACGACTGTAAAAATATTGTTAAATAAAAACTAAGTACCATTTATATGTCTAAGGTTATCACTGATGGTAGGACCTCTTGTGAGTCCGCACGGGTAGGTACCACCACCTTGCCTATTTCTGCCGTGAAGCAGTAATGCGCTTCGGTTTGAAGGGTGGGGTAGCCGTTGTGACTATACTGAGACCTTAGAACTTATACCTCAAGGTGGGTGGCGCATATACGTTGTAGATATATATGAACTCCAGTAACCACTTAACACCAGGTGGGCTGTGAGCTCGTCCACCCATATAAGCAATAAAAAAAAGAATAGTGATATGGTCTATCTGATGTTTATGCAGTAACCTAACTTTAGTTATTAGTAGGTTTACCGTACAAACTTAAGTACCTGGTTCGCGGCAGATTTATTCTGGAACGTGACGCCTCCTATTGCTCGTAAAACTCGTTCGCTAGTCAAAATAATGGTCGAAATTGTATATTTTCGTACGAACGGACGAAAAGAGAATAATAAAAATTAATTAACGCACGACGGGCCGGGTCCCGAATGACAGTCGACGAGCCAAACAAATCAATTGTTCACATTGTCGACGTCGCCACGTTAATTATGAACACGCGAAATTTACTTTCATTTTTCCACGGTGCTCGTTTTATTGGTGATAATCTAGATTTTTATACTAATATTTTAAGCTATTGCATAACTTTTGTCGCGGGTTTTCAGCGCGGCGACCGAATCAAGAAATTCTGTAACGAAAATAAAACCTAACACCCCCACTCTGCCTACCATGTAGCTGCGTTCAACACATTCACACGTTGCGCTTGTGTAGTGTTTGTGATTAAGCGCGCGGCGTGACGTCGCACTGCATGCGCATCATGAAAATCTGCCCATCTCTCTCTCGCGCGGTCTAGCTTATGAGTGTGAAAGGGACAGTTAATGTTTTGCTTTTGTTAATGTGGTCTTATTTTATTATTGTTTTAATATTGAATTATTATTGTCTAATTATAATTGCTTATGTTGATATAAAATGCTATGCATTAGCTTTACCGTGGCAGCCCCCAAGTAAGTGCCACACGTGCTTTTTTTTAATTAGAGCAGCCCTATGCTAAAGACGCTACCCAGGTCGAGACGGGGTCACAGTATCCATTGTATTAGATAAAGTTCCATAATTAAAATCGGACCACATTTTTTTATTTTTTTTTTATTGCCTAAATGTGTGGACGAGCTCACAGCCCACCCGGTGTTAAGTGGTTACTGGAACCCATAGACATCTACAACGTAAATGCGCCACACACCTTGAGATAGAAGTTCTAAGGTCTCAGTATAGTTACAACGGCTGCCCCACCCTTCAAACCGAAACGCATTACTGCTTCACGGCAGAAATAGGCGGGGCGGTGGTACCTACCAGTGCGGACTCACAAGAGGTCCTACCACCAGTAATTACGCAAATTATAATTTTGCGGGTTTTGATTTTTATTACACAATGTTATTCCTTCACCGTGGAAGTCAATCGTGAGCAATTGTTAAGTACGTATTTTATTAGAAAAATTGGTACCCGCCTGCGGGATTCGAACACCGTTGCATCGCTACGAATGCACCGGACGTCTTATCCTTTAGGCCACGACGACTTCAATACATGATCCACATGATCGTTTCTCGGCTGATATAGCTAGCAAGGTGATATTCAATGTGATTTTAGAATAGGGCATATCTATAGCATAGTTTTCATTTTGATGAACCCCACGAGGTAGCCGACTTAACCTAATAGCTTTAATAAAGAATAAAAAAAAAAAAACTCACTAGTTAACTGAAATACATTCGTATGCCGAAATATTCCAAGAAATCAGGACATTTGTGCGCGGAAAAATAGCAATGCCTTACATATTATATGTGTAATATAATATATAAAACTCATAAAGCTATACTGTATGATTGATAATGTAAACCTCATGTTGCTTACATCAATTATTTGAAATGACTTAAATTTATTTAAATCGAATACAACGTAATCGAGTTTTATGAAGCGGTTTTATTCGAGCGAATAAAACAAATAAATATTAACATTGTACACAGCGGAATGTAAATTGTGCGCGTGTGAAATATTCTGTTTTTCATCGGATAGGTTGGGGTTGCGGTCGACGCTCGGTATCGGGTATTCAGCGAAATGGCCAAAAACCAGTTTGGGCTTTTATTTTTAATGCACAGCTTGGCTTCGATTTTGCGTAATTGATTTTAACGTTAATTTACTAAATAATATTATTATTTTGAAATTTTTAAATCTATTTATTAAAATTATTATTTATTTTTCGAGTTTTAATATTATAAACATACATACTGGCGCGTCAATCGTCGCCTGTCTTAAGATGTTTGGTAGTTTTAAGTTGAATTGACTACAATTTTGAATAAGAAATCACTAATGCCTTAAATTTTCGAAGAAGCAGCGTAGCAGCACTAATAAAATAAAAGTAGCTTCCTTTAAAAGTTCAAAGCTGCTCAATTGTCAATAGTTCAGATTTAAAATAAAACAGGTTTTCCATGATCTAATTCTATGATATTTATGATAAATACCAAATTGTTCTCATAGGCTCTCGCTAACTCTAGATTATGTGTGGAAGCGATAGTTATAACAGGTATCTCAGCGACTGTATTAATCACCATTCACTTTGTAAAGATGACACAGATATAACAAAAGTATACAAAAGCTATTGACAACAAATCTCTGTCACCAGACCTGTGTCGTACCTATGTTCTCCTTTTAGCCCATCATTCTTATCTTCCTCGATATTTTAGGATCACCTTTTTACAAAATATGCTTTGTATTTATGTTTTTTTTTTTTTTTTTTTATTGCTTAGATGGGTGGACGAGCTCACAGCCCACCTGATGTTAAGTGGTTACTGGAGCCCATAGACATCCACAACGTAAATGCGCCACCCACCTTGAGATACAAGTTCTAAGGTCTCAAGTATAGTAACGACGGCTGCCCCACCCTTCAAACCGAAACGCATTACTGCTTCACGGCAGAAATAGGCAGGGTGGTGGTACCCACCCGCGCGGACTCACAAGAGGTCCTACCACCAGTAATTACGCAAATTATAATTTTGCGGGTTTCATTTTTATTACACGATGTTATTCCTTCACCGTGGAAGTCAATCGTGAACATTTGTTGAGTACGTATTTCATTTGAAAAATTGGTACCCGCCTGCGGGATTCGAACACCGGTGCATCGCTCAACACGAATGCACCGGACGTCTTATCCGTTAGGCCACGACGACTACAAATGTTATGTACAGCTTTCGGACTGTCTATGTATCCTTTTTCGTCGAATTTCCAATAGTCTACTGTAAAATTCTCCTATTCAGCGTATCTATCAAAATCCTATTTTATTTTAGTAAGATTAGCAACAAAAATAGCAAACGAACAAAAACATTAAGTTGAATTACCATGTCTAAGCTTTGAAAGTAAACACGATTTGATTCCTTTCAAACGACTACCTGCTTTGATTTATTCATGAGTCTTGCACCGGAAAGTTGGGAACTTCACCTTCCGAGTCGAATGGCCACTGTTTAATCGCGTAATCTAGTTCTGATTGTTTTACAGGAGTTCTTGAATCTGTTTTGAATTATGTGCCTTTTTTTGTATAATTTGTTGTAAATTATTGCATGAAAAAATCTTCTTTAGGGTATTTGAGAACTGCGAAATGAATGGGAATGGAGTTGTCGATCAAAGCAAGTGCAATAAGTTAAGATTTAAGAACCTTTTTTTTTATAGATGATTTTGTATCTGTAAAATAATTCAGTCACTTCGAAAAATAGATTGGTTTTTACCAACATTTCCTAACTTCTTACTCGATATTCAACATAAAGTAGCAGCCGAATGATTAACCTTTCCATATCCCAGTTGGATTCGTTGCAAATTAATGAAATTCATCAGCATGCATGGATCAGTCACGTACTTGCCACATGGTCGGTTCCCATCATTGTTGCAGTAGACTACATAGAAGGAGATTTTGCACAAAGTTGCGTGCAACTGTTGACTTTGTAGTAGTTTGTAGTTTATACTGAACTCACTCAAATAGGGATGGGTCTTACAATAACGACCTTTATTCCAAATGATCAATATATTTTATGTATTTTTACCGACGCTTCCATTGAACATCAATTCCTAAGTAAAAACTATAAGAATGACCATGGTTGTTGGCCATCAGTTCAAAATAAGAGGGTTTACTATAAAAATTAATAAGACATAATTATGTTTCATCCACCCAATTTTTTATTTACCTCAACAACAAATATATCGTTCAAAATAAATAAATGCAATAATCTCCCTAAGTAAGCTTCAGCTAATAAGAATTTCTCTATATCGTTCCCTCACTGCTGAGGATCACGACCACATGTGACATTCCTCCACTGTGTTCGATCATAGGTGGCACGGACCGCATGGTACAGACTACCACCAAGTGCTTCTCTTACTAGATCTGACAATCTGGCTGGTGTTCTGCCCACGACGCACTTGCCCTCTATGCGACCCGCAATTATGAGCATCTCTAATTCATGTCTGGGAGACCGCATGATGAGTCTGAAGAAGCTCATGACACGTTCCCGGCAAACGGAAGAGTGTCTTTTTCGGATGTTTAGCTCCCTTAAAATGGACTCTTTAGTTCTCATGGCAGAATAAATAGCTGTTGTCAATTCTGAATACTCACCTCGAGTTTTTAGACTTGGATGATCAGTTGGATGTTAAAGAGACGAAATACCGAATCACAGAACAATACATAGAGAATTTGTTTAAAAAAAAAAGCTAGAATTCTGTGACCCTATATTGTATATGAATATTAATAATATTAACCTTATTCGTTACTAGCGACCCGCCCTCGCTTCGCTTCGGAAACATTAAAACACACATGAAACCAAAAAAATAAAATAATTTGTTTTTTTAAAAAAGTAGCCTATGTTCATCAGGGACAATGTCGGCTTCTAATGGAAAAAGAATTTTTCAAATCGGTCCAGTAGTTTCGGAGCCTATTCGAAACAAACAAACAAACAAATCTTTCCTCTTTATAATATTAGTATAGATTGTTAAACAAAATTAGACTCAACTCGAAATAAATTCAATTTTGATAGAAAACAAAGTTATGCGTTTCACGACGAATCACGAGTAAAATCTCAAAGGTAAGATCCGAATTAATTTCTGATTTATCCGACGAAACACGAAAATTGGTTTAACCTCTACAATGGTATTCTTGCTTTCTTGATTTATCTAAATTTGGTGAAAGGTATGCCAGAAGTCTATTTGTGGCTTTGAAATAAACAGGTTTAAAGACGATGTATTCTAAGCATCCTTCTCCTTTATTTGATAGGATCCTAATGAATACTAATGAAATCGGTTTTCTTTCTAATTACAAATACTGCAAACACTCTTTATATTGATAGTAATCACTGATACTATGCGTTTTAGTTTATGCGTTGTCTATGTCTATGGGCTTCGATAACCACTTAATACCAGGTGGGCCGTGAGCTCGTCCACCCATCTAAGCAATATATTTTTTTTATTGTTGCGATGGGTGGATGAGCTCACAGCCCACCTGGTGTTAAGTGGTTACTGAAGCCCATAGACATCTACAAAGTAAATGTGCCACCCACCTTGAGATATAAGTTCTAAGGTCTCAAGTATGGTTACAACGGCTGCCCCACCCTTGAAACCGAAACGCATTACTGCTTCACGGCAGAAATAGGCAGCTTGGTGGTACCTACCCGCGCGGACTCACGACAGGACTCACAACCTGTAAAAAAATAAAAGCTTGAATATTTTTTTTACCAAACAAAATTTAATTTTGTTGATATGATAATCGGAAACTACCCACAATATTAGGAATCCTTATAAAAATCTGAACATCATAAGAAAGCAGACTTATAACCTACCTACCCGATGTGAAATGGTTGCCAAAGGCCTGAGATACCACGTAATGAACCCTATTGTCCATTTTAAGATCCAAGTAATTTTATAGACAATGTAAAATTAAGATTTTCCGATGAATCTACTTGGAGCTGACTAATCTACTAGTGACTAGTGGAGCAAAGCTCAGAAAGGCCAACCCGCTGCTGACAAAGTTACAAGGCAAGTTCTATTGTACTATAAATACGGCTATTCTACCCTTCAAGCCCAAGTCATACTTCACAACAGAAACAGGAATGATGGTGGTATGATACATGCAATCCTACTCACACTTACGTTGATAGATCAGCTGTTTGGCCCTTCAAATCAATGCCATTATTGCTTTATGACAAAACAGTGAGGATTGTGGTACCTATCCGTATGTGAGAATGCACTAGCACACACAATCTAACTTTATCACTATCAGTGCTCCGGTCCTCGCCGAACCCGTTGCTTGAGACGAAGGGCTCGACGAGTAAATTAAACCATAGACACAGCCCACTGAGTTTCTCGCCGGAACTTCTCAGTGGGTCGCGTTTCCGATCCGGTGGTAGATTCTGCGAAGCACTGCTCTTGCTAGGACCAGTGTTAGCAACACTCCCGGTTTGAGCCTCGTGAGCTCACCTACTAGCTCGGTGAATTTAGGACCATCCCTCGAGGTAATTAGAATAGGTAGGAAAAAAATATATCATTTTGATTCTTTAATATAGATAGCATCTAGACTAGATATAATACGAAGTTGACTAATTAACGCTGCAATTACTCCTGAAACTAGAGTTTCTATAAAACTGAAATTCACAGTTGAGAACTCAACGCAACACTCTAAAGTCAAGAGACAATTTCGTGAATACTTAACCCGAGCACGAAACTAGTCTACGATTCATTCTGTTGAGAATTTAAATAAATTTGTTCAGCTCTCGCAGTTCCAATGTAGACAAAATGAAATGGCCGTACCTACTGAGCGATACGAATGATAATTCATGCATTACTAATTGTACGCGACAACGTGAAAACAAAACAAATAGTAACTATCGTAATTGTGCTGAGGAACGATATTGAATTACTTTAATTGAATTTTTTTATTAATCTTCATACCGGTATATGGTGAGATTGGATCGAGAATCAATAGTATGCTTCGAGATCATGTGATTATTCAAAATTGATTGTTAAAGTTAATTAAATATGTGTAGCTCTCAATTTGTAAATGCTTTGTTAATTTACATAGGTATTGATTCATACGAACGAAAAAAAAAAGAAAATCTACTATGAATCATCATTATCCTGCCCTTCTCCCAGTCACCTGAGTTCGGCGCAACATGTTTATACCATATACCATTTCTTCGCTCACTCCCCTCTTACCCATATCGTCTTTCACGCAATCCATCCATTTCTTATTAGGTCTACCTCTTTCTCTATGTCCTTCCACATTCATAGTTAACATTCTCTTACCAACCTCATTTTCATTTCGTCTCATCACATGTCCATACCATCCCAAACGCGTACTTCTCAGCTTCTCTGTCACTGGTGCCACTTTCAGACTTCCTCTAACATATTCATTCCATATTATATCCTTCGCAACATTCGCATATCTGCTGCATGCAATCGCCTTTCATCCGCCACTTTAGTTGTCCATCTACTATGAATAACTATTTTATATATTTGTTTTCTATTCTCGTCTTCGCCAAACAAATCGTGACTCGTTATATCCAGCATTGCCAACTAACAAATAAAATTACACCACATCTGTAAACTTCACATTTCTGAGCGTAGCTGGAATGCCCTTTAGGCTACAAGGGATTAAGTAGGTGTGACGGTAGCCATCGTACAACACAAGATATTTGACAGATGCCTGAATCTCGCTTACGACATTTTCAAGATAAGCTTGATATATATGACGGCGTTAACGATATTTATGTTATATAGCACGTGCAATAGGAGTGACTCACACAAGCCAGGCGCGCCGGCCGTGTCGTTCCACTCGTAAACAACAGCTGCAACAGAAGTGACTCATAAGCCAGCTGCGCCGGCTAATATAAAAAGGCGGAACGTGCCTTGAAATGAACATTCGTTGGACTGCGTTTGCCTGGTGCACTTACTATATCCTTGTTACGTTGTGTGATTCAGTGACTGTTGTACGTACTGGTTAAAGTTGGACAAGTGTTAAAGTGAATTGTTAAGATAACATATTGTTGATTAAATCAGAAATCAAAGGTGACTTCGTTTAACTTGGTGTTCAACAAGATAATGTCTACCCTCAAGCTTACATCAGAAGTGAGATCAGGACTCTACTCTCACTGGCGTGACGTGTTTGAACATGTTCGAAGTACAGCAAAAAAAACATGATGCAGATCAGAATACTAGTAGTGGTACGCCACAAGAGCGTGAATGCAGCATACGTAAGTCGTGTAATAACGTCTCTGTTACCTCGATGGAAGATCTGAGCCACGAAGAAATCGTCACATCTTACGTTCTGGCTCATGTTGCCCAGTTTGACTGTCGACGTCATCACATGGCATTTACTAACTGAAATACAACACGTAACAAGCTATTGCAAGAAATTAAGGCAAGTGCAAATCTCAAGTGAAACTTCGATCGCAATAATGGATCTGTCATGACGAGTGGGTAGTTCCGACACGAATCGTTTTTAAGCCAATGACTACTGCTAGAGTTACATGGCACTAGTACAGTAAACCAGGACATGAGACTGTGAATTGTCGCTGAAATTTTAGAATCTACTCGATTCAATACCAATAACACTACACGTTCGATGACTTCGGGCTCCAGCAAGCAAGCAAACAAGAAAGCAAGCAAGTTTCCGTGGGGAAGAAAAATTGACACATCTGAAGTCGTCGTGACCTGTAAGATAAGACGTCCGGTGCGTTCGTGTCTGGCGATGCGGCGGTGTTCGGGTTCCGCTGGCGGATGCAGGTTTTTCCGGTGAAGTGCGTGCTTGTGCGTGCTTGACATGTGTTCGCGGTTGGCTTCCTCAGTGTGGGAGTAACATCGTGTAAGAGAGGTGGAACCCGTAAAATTGTAGTTTGCGTGGTGGCTGGTAAGATTTGTTGCGGTAAGAAGTTTGCATGGTGGTAAAATGTCTTGTGAGTCTGCACAGGTAGCCGGAGGTGAGACTTCCGCGGTCGCGGCCCACCCAGTCCGCGAGAACCGGGCAGATCGCCTCGACGGTACGGAGGCCGGCCGACGGGTCCGCCAAACGACGAGACCACGCCTCCAGCACGGACTGCCGATATTGGAGCCCCCGCGCTCCGGCTGCACTTGCGCTAGGGCGCGCCGCCTCGTAGGAAACTGTGAGTTATCATTGAATAGCTCTGACTGCGATCGCGCGCTGCCGGCGTCTCAGCGCGGCGACGTTCTCGTGGCAAAACCTGAACAACCTCCTCATCCGTGGGCGCCCGGCTCTCGCCTGCAAGTCAGCTGTTACGTGTGCGGTGATGCGAGTCATGTAGCTTCTGGGTGTTCCATGCGCTACAAGAAGAAAAACGACACTGCTCCAGGTGCTGTGGCAGGTCCAACCAGAGACGTCAACGTGTGTTCCAGAGCTTCAGTGTGTTACAGATAAGTGGTTTTGGCTTCCCCTTTATGTTCCATTCAGGGTCAGAATGTAGTCTTATAAAACAAAGTCATAGTAATTTATTCAATGGTAAGCGGTTTCATGAACAAGTCACTCTTTGATCTGAAAGTAACTTAGACCAATCATGATGGCAAGAGCACTTAGGGGATATTCAACTCGCCCTTAATAGTGCACGTTGTCGAGTAACAGGGTTTACTCCAATAGAATAGACGTTTGCCGTTCAGGGTAGTTCACTTGAAATATCTAAAGTTTCAACAGAGTGATAATCCCTCTAGATTAGATCTTGATTTAGCACGGTCGAAGACCGGCGAAAACATAAAAAAAAGGGCACAAACAGAAGCTTGGTTTAGTCGAGGCAAAGCTAAAGTCAAACTCTTTTCCGCTGGGGATTTTGTTTTCGTAAGTTGACCGAAAATGTAAAGGTCCCTTCAACATTACTGCAGTTTTGGAAAACGATAGGTATAAATTGAGACATGTAAATAGTTCTAATAGAGTGTACAAATTTCCCCATGAAAACTTACGTGAAATACCTCGAGGCCCGTCAGGCCTACTAGAAATTTCTGAAAATTATAGTGACGATGACGTGACGGCGTACACAGATGGGTTAATTAATCTTGTTCATGAAACTGATCTTAATGATGACGACTCTATCACTGACAATAGAAGCGACATTTTTGTCCGCAAATAGCGATACAACAAACATAGTCTGTGGGTAGTGATACAATGTCTGTAAGCTCAGGCACCTCAGGTGCAGGTGTTGGAAATGTAGAAAACGATGGTCGGTCTCGCACTATTTCTGAAGAAATTCCGTATAAATGTTCTGGTTTAAGAAATGTTTTAACAAACGCTACCGTACACGAAGATTAAAAAAAAAAAAAAAAAAGAAAAAAAAAAGAGAATTGTATGTGGCTAGAGAGATGTTAATCCGGACTAGCAAAAAAAAAAGAGGAAAAAAAAAAAGAAAGTATGAAGTCATTGAAGGGTCTGTCCGGTCCAATGGCTTGGCTATAGGGATTTTCATCCAGATTAGCCACAACAATTAGCTACAGGGATTGCGATTCGGTCTAGCATTATCCGGTCCAGTTCGAAAAACTGAAGGGATAACAATTCCGGTCTAAGTTAAAAGGGACATACTTACATACCTGAAGAGTTTTAAATGAACTGGCCCAGGTATGTAAGCAGTCTGAAGGTTATTTATAGCCAGTATAGGATTTTCTGAAGAATTATGCGAACCGAACCGTACTAGATTGTTAATATCATAGACCACGTTTTAAGTTGCATCCGTTAATGTCAGGATGAACGAACACGTTTGTTGTTCACAGACATACCATAAGAATGCGCGCACGAGGACGAGCGCACGTCAGTATGGCCGTGACGGCGTTAACGATATTTATGTTATATAGCACGTGCAATAGGAGTGACTCACACAAGCCAGGCGCGCCGGCCGTGTCGTTCCACTCGTAAACAACAGCTGCAACAGAAGTGACTCATAAGCCAGCTGCGCCGGCTAATATAAAAAGGCGGAACGTGCCTTGAAATGAACATTCGTTGGACTGCGTTTGCCTGGTGCACTTACTATATCCTTGTTACGTTGTGTGATTCAGTGACTGTTGTACGTACTGGTTAAAGTTGGACAAGTGTTAAAGTGAATTGTTAAGATAACATATTGTTGATTAAATCAGAAATCAAAGGTGACTTCGTTTAACTTGGTGTTCAACAAGATAATGTCTACCCTCAAGCTTACATATACAAGTTCCGAACAACAACATTCGGACCGTCGGTCTTCCGAGAAATATCACCCGCTCGGTGAAGATCTTTCCGTCGTATTTTTTTTTATTGTCCTTGTAGGCAGTCGAGCATACGGCCCACCTGATGGTGAGTGGTTACCGTCACCAATGGACTCCAGCAATACCAGGGCAGAGTCAAGCCGCTACCTACCACTGCCTACCTCTTAGTACTCTCCACAAGCCTCTTTTAAAGAAGGACATGTCATAGCACTCGTATATTATTATGCCTACATAGGGAAAAAATCTTCGGCACCTTCATGCTATAGGTGCGGGAACAAAAAAGTGGCTGCCCAGATTATGCGTTTTAACTTCGAGAACATTCTCAACATCCCCTATACTACGTTTTATTATCGGTCCGTGATAATATCGTCACGCCGAATACCCCTCTACGTCTCGCCTGAGAACACTTTACTATTCAATCGACCGTCCCTGGCAGCTGCTAATTGGACCTGTTTTAATGAATATCAATCGTGCTCGAGAGTCCCAGCGTTACACGTTAAATAGTTCTCTTCGACTTCAAAATAACTGCTTTCGGCAATTACGGAGAGATGTACCTTTGTTGTTGAATGTTTTTGAGTTGCAAATTCAAAGAATTTTTTTTTTTTTTTTGCAAACGGATTCATTTTCGGGTACGGCGAATAATGTAATTGTTCTTCTTTTCAAACAATGTAATATATCAAATTAAATTTTGTTGACTCGCAATAAAAACTTCTACCAAATAAAGACGTCAAGTGAAAACTTTTTAAGTAAAACTTTACCGGAGCCTATAAACATCTACAGCGTAAATGCCGCCACCCACCTTGAGATATAAGTTCTAAGGTCTCAGTAAAGTTACAACGGCTGCCCCACCCTTCAAACCGAAACGCATTACTGCTTCACAGCAGAAATAGGCATGGTAGTGGTACCTACCCGTACAGACTCACGAGAGGTCCTACCACCAGTAATTACGCAAATTATAATTTTGTGGCTTTGATTTTTATTACACGATATTATTCATTCATCTTGGAAGTCAATTGTGAACATTTGTTAAGTACGTATTTCATTACAAAAATTGGTACCCGCCTGCGGGATTCGAACACCGGCGCATCGCTCAACACGAATGCACCGGACGTCTTATCCTTTAGGCCACGACGACTTCATTTATTCAAAAACGAACATGCAGTTACTTATTATTTAAATAAAAACAACAATTGTTACATATGAATACACAATACTCTAAATAATATCGCCTGATAGTCGTGCTTAACAAAAGTTCTTTTGAATTCAAACACTGCATATAGCAAGCGTGAACATCAAAACGGCTTTACTATTCGCAATTACGTTGAATCCTTCGTTGGATTTGACAAAAGAGAACGCCGAGAACGTCGCCATACAGTATAAGTTCTAGTCCCCTACATGTCTTTGTAAATCTTAAAACTGCTTACCAAAAAATGTATACAACAAAGCTTTCCATTCAAATGTTTCTCTTGAAGACGGAACGACTTACACTGAGTGCTTTTTGCATTCATAAGATTAAAATGTTCCTTTGAATTTTAAAGTTTCAGTAATGGTTTGAGCGTTTGTTCTTACATCCTTCGAATAGTGTATTTTAAGGGATTTTTTCGTGGCTGTGGGTAGGTGGATGAGTTCAAGATCCACCCAGTTTTAAGCAGTCCATATGCATAAATGTCCACCGCCCACCATTATAACCCACCAAACCAACGATCAGCTTTCTTTGTCAGATCGCGATCATGAGGTCGAATCTCAATTGTATGCACAAACTTAGGCCTGGTGCTAAGCGGCTATCGGAGCCCATTGTTTTTAACAACGTGAATGCCACTGCCCACCTTAAGACTTGAGGTCCATATCTCAATTGTGTAATAATAATAACGCAGTTTACCTTTTTTGCAATTCAATTTTTGGAACGAAGTTCCTTACGGCAGGCTTGGAGGAGATAGGGATTTTGCTACGCGACCGAACTGAAAAAAATGTGATAGTAAAACCGTAAGAAAAAGTCCGTGGAATTAAACCGTTAAATGAGACGTGCGCAGGCGCGACAGTCGTATACACAAGCGAGTAGTGTATAATACCTTTCTCTTTCTCCTTCTGTCTTTTCGTTCTCTCATCCCTTCTCTCTCTATTTTGTAATTATTGCTAATTCTATGTAATTTTATGTTGTCAAACAAAAATAAAGAGACATATTTTGTTATTTTAATTGATAATTTGAATTACGATTTTTTTATTTTACGTAATTTATTATTTCCTAAAATAATGAATTTCCTAAATACTTTCCTGTACTTAATTAAAAACTAATCAGCAAAATTTAAGAGAAAAATCAAGAAAACCTACATAAAATTGAGCACGATTTTTTTTTTGCAAATTGTGTCGATTCTACATTAGCTGAAGGAACTTCGTTCCTACGTGGTGTCCCACGACACCACATCTTTTATTACATATTATTCCTTCACAGTGGATGTCATTCGTGAATATGAGTTATGTACATATGTATATTTTTGATTAAAAAAACTTGCCTGTAGGATTTGAACAAGTAACAACGAGCAAGGTCGCATTGCTTTATCACAAGTACCTACATCGTCGCTTGGAGAATCTAGTATAATCCCTCGAGGTTACTAGAGTAGATAGGAAATAATAAAAACGTTCGTCTTATCCTTAGGTTGGTTTCACACGGAATTGTTCTGCATGTTTATTTGCAGTATATGTTTTAACATACATTGTACATAGTACCATTCACATGTCGTAAATAAATACTGCAAAAAATCGCACATAGCTTTAGCGTTTAAACGAATACTCAACGGACTTGTCAAGCAAATCGAATGAACTTTAACGTTGCAGTGGCGCATAGTATAGCTCTGTCTCGGTCACACGTTCGACGTTTTTACACAAATGCAAATCTACCGTATGAACACCCGGGTGATTGTACGTTAAAATAACGAATACAAAGAAAACGTGCAGGACAATGCCGTACGAACCTTAGGCTACGACGACTTTGCTAAAACAACTGTTTCACAGATTAAATTGGAATCTATTACTGCTTCGTGACCGAAATCAGAAAGATGGCGTAACCTGGCCACGACGACTAGCCTCATAACTTCCAGTTAATAAAAACGTAACACATAACTGTTTATGGAAACAGCGGATATTAATAACAACAGTCGGCTCATTTATCTTCAGTCAATTTTTCTTCCAATATCGAAGCTGCTGGAACAAAATAAAATACTCATTAATACTAGCCTCCGAGTCCGGAGACTCGGTCTCTCAGATAACACCGGACGCTTAAGCATCTGTATTAGGCCGTACTTGGGGTGTTAGAGTGGGGGCTGACCCCCCGATTCGACAAAAGTGTATAGGCATTTCACGTATCTCAATACGTCCGGCGGCAACAAGCGGTATCAGGTGGGCAGAAAAATATAAGCAAAATAATAATCCAAAAAGATGTGTGGTGTCGTGGGACACCAGATAGGAGCGAAGTTCCTTATTATAAAAATATGAATTTAAAGTTCTATTCGAGGTACCTATAAAGAAAATAAAACTGGAGGTTTCGCAACAACCCACGGTCATTCGGTAACGTGTGAACTTGTGGTGGTACACTTCATTCCCGATTGTTTGCATAAGAGTTAGTGTATTGCGCAAACAAACGCTCTGAGGTCGTGGTTAATGAATGATAAAAAAATGAATTTTTTTGTACGTTATTACAAAGTTAAGTGGTACACTGTGTGCATTACTAATAAAAATCTTACGTTACGGACGCTTTTTCCCGGTTAGGGTACCCCTCCGCATCGTCCCATAAGGAACTTCGTTCCAATAATATGTCTATATTAAGAGTTTGTTTTTCTGATCTTCACTGGCACCTCGTACTTAACATATGCATTGAAAAATATTTTTGAAATTAGACCTTCTAATAGTCACTGGAATCTTCTTGATGCAGGGTGTTTCGGATTGATTATTGTGGCGAACCTTGGGAGCGTTTATGTCCAGCCGAGGACGGCCATGGGCTGAAAAAAGAAAAAGAAAAATGTATCTATAGCATGGTTAATTATTAATTGCATTATAATGTAATTTTGAATTCGAACCAGTAAGCTGCTTCGTTAATTTTCTTTCGAAATCAAACTAGCGCTCTACTGTGCTCTGTGAAATGCTTATGTACATTTTGACAAATACGAATGATGTTTTAGGTAATGTCGTTGTTTATTCGGCTGCAATACGTAAATATTTTATCGATAGTAATAAATATTTTAGTCTTTATACTCGGCTGAACACTTACGATGTAGAATACATTGAGCTTCGAAATTGTTTACGTAGTACAAGCCTTGTCAAGTTTCTTGAAGTCGTCTTCATACATATAACTCTCGATAATGATACAGTATTTAAAAATTTTACTGGTGGTAGGACGTCTTGTGAGTCCGCAAGGGTAGGTACCACTACCAATTTTTCTAATGAAATACGTACTTAACAAAACATGTTCACGATTGACTTCCACGGTGAAGGAATAGCATCGTGTAATAAAAATGAAACCCGCAAAATTATAATTTTCATTGTGGTAATTACTGGTGGTAAGACCTTTTGTGAGTCCGCACAGGTAGGTATCACCACCCTGCCTATTTCTGCCGTGAAGCAGTAATGC
This sequence comes from Bombyx mandarina, assembly GCF_030267445.1. Lineage (NCBI taxonomy): Eukaryota > Metazoa > Arthropoda > Insecta > Lepidoptera > Bombycidae > Bombyx > Bombyx mandarina. Next base: position 11,970,561 of record NC_143216.1, on the reverse strand, counting down.
GTTTCGGTTTGAAGGGCGGTGCAGCCGTTGTAACTATACTTGAGACCTTAGAACTTATATCTCGAGGTGGATGGCGCATTTACGTTGTAGATGTCTATGGGCTCCAGTAACCACTTAACAACAGGTGGGCTGTGAGCTCCTCCATGCATCTAGGCAATATTTTTTTTTATCTCAATCGTCGAAATTTCCATTCAAATTTAGCTATGCCCAAAATAGACCACTGAAATCGTTCTTAAGTTCGTTCCTGCCTTTACCTTAGATAAAGACCCCCATTATTTTTCCCATTAGTCGACGTGCCCGCGATATCGCCCTATTACTCCACTGTGTAGGTGTTGATTGCTTCACTAATCTTTCCCTTCATTGGGAAAGATTATAAGATAAGTGATGGACGCCGGAATCCCTATATGATAGTCGGATAATGTGGGGGATGAAAAATAGATTTACGTGAGGAGTGTTGATTGGGTATTTTTCTGTTTCGAATCTTTTATATTGAATACTAGCTGACCCGGCAGATTTCGTAGTGCCTCAATCAATAAATAAAAGTCCTAAGCTTTTGTTTAAAATAAACATAAAACAAACAAAAGGAATCCGTCCGACGGGGGACAAATGAAAGGGAAAACAAAATTGTTATTTTTATTTCATTTCGAGCATTTTCATATTTATCTACCTTTTAAACTTTCTCTGGACTTCCGCAAATAATTCAAGACCAAAATTAGCCAAATCGGTCCAGCCGTCCTCGAGTTTTAGCGAGACTAACGAACAGCAATTCATTTATATAACTACATATAGATATTGAAATACATTTGTCGTCGTGAAGTCGTCGTGGCCTAAAGGATAAGACGTCCGGCACATTCGTATTGAGCGATGCACTGGTGTTTGAATCCCAGGCGAGTGCCAATTTTTCTAATGAAATACGTACTTAACAAACATTCACGATTGACTTCCATGATGAAGGAATAACATCGTGTAATAAAAATAAAACACGCAAAATTATAATTTGCGTAATTACTGGTGGTAGAACCTCTTATGAGTCCGCACGGGTAGGTACCACCGCCCTGCCTATTTCTGCCGCGAAGCAGTAATGCGTTTCGGTTTGAAGGGCGGGGCAGCCGTTGTAACTATACTGAGACCTTAGAACTCATATCTCAAGGAGGGTTGCGCATTTTCGTTCTAGATGTCTATGGGTTCCAGTAACCACTTAACACCAGGTGGACTAGCTGATTTGTGAATCTAAACCATCCAGGACGCCACCCAAACGCTTACAAAAAAAAAACATTTTAATCGGTCCAGCCGTTTAGGAGTTCAGTGACATACACACGTACAGTAGAATTAATTATCATAAAGATATTGTAAATAAAAATTTACTAAACAACACTTTAAAGCTATTTCTTCGATACATAGCTAGCTACTTGCCGTATTTCAAACAGTTCTACTATAAGTTATAATAAACCTTATATCTGTTAATAATAATGCTCACGAAGCACTTAAAATGACTCGTTACCTTTAATCGCAGCCGACAGACGCCCTAATGAGAAAAATAATGACGGGAAAGCTTCTCGTTTTAATCAACACTCTGTAGAGACAGTCCTCTTCTCTCGTAAGGCTTCATGGATTTATAAGAGCTTTTAATAAAGCAAAGATGTAAGTTTGTTGCAGGGAACATGTATTCTGAGATTAAGGTTTTTTTAAATATCACTTATAATTACAATATTAATCTGTGTTAAAAGAATTATTGTCATAGTGACCACAAAAAAATCATTTAAGTATTAAATAAAAATAAATAAAATCAATTTATTTCGGTTGGTCGCCGTAGAGGAATAAATATGTAACAACTAAAATGGCTTATATAAAATTATTACAATATTAATTACAATATAAAATTAAACTATGGCATCGATTGAAATAAACTAGGTACGTATAATGAAAAAAATATTTAAATTTAAAATAAAATAAAAATATTTTTTTCGAAAGATTTTTCGAAAAGTCTGAAATCTAAAATCAAATTACAACGTAAATGCGCCTCCCACCTTGAGATATAAGTTCTAAGGTCTCAGTATTGTTACAACGGCTACCCCAGCCTTCAAACCGAAACGCATTGCTGCTTCACGGCAGAAATAGGCAGGGTGGTGGTACCTATCCATGCGGACTCACAAGAGGTCCTACCATCACAACGGGTGGTCCTATCGTTAATTACATTCAAGTAAATGCTTATGTTAAATACACATTCGAGTATAATGAATATTGTTACTGTTTTTATTTATTTATGAATTATCGATTACTGGTTGCGCGGAGGCCTTTCCAGTTTCAACAAGACAGGTGGGCGAGCAAAGGCTCAGCCAAGAGGAGTGGGATTTGCTAACAGCTGCCGGAGCGCTTCCAAAGGAAACCTAACAACTCAAGAGCAGCTGTTACAATCTACTACCGTATCGGAATCGCGAACCACTGAGAAGATCCGGCGAGTATTGTTACTGAGCCACTGGACTCAATTAACACAGTAAATTCGAAGTATATCAGTACACAACATTTTACAAGAATAGGTACTTAAAGTAAATAAAAACGTGTGGCACTTGGGGACTGTCGCGGTAAAGCCATTGCATAGCATAGTTTTATCAACTTATGCAACTATAATTAGAAAATAATAATTGAATATTAAAACAATAATAAAATAAGACCACTTTATTGGAACGAAGTTCCTTATCGCGCGTTGTGAAAGGGGGCTAGACGGAAAAAATTCTTACGAAAAGTTGTCACGACACTTTTTAGATCCGTCATTCTGACCAATCAACGTGTAGGCGCTTATCGCGTGACATTGCTCGTATCCGATTGGTCCGCGTAATGAGTACAGTTTCTCGAGATAGCGTTTCAACAATAGTAATTTAGTTCATAGTATTGTTTTTTTCTTCTTCATAATGCCGTAATTTATTATATTATTATAACTTAAAAAAAAAATAGAATTCCTTTACTAATTAATCGAAAGGAACTTCGTTCCATCCGGGTGTCCCTTGACACCTCTGAAGTTTTTTTGGTATTTTGAGCGGTACTTGCCAAACCCTAACAAAGCTTAACGTGTTAAACCAATTATTATTTGTTGGTTAAACAATAAAACTAAGTTATTTGTCTTAATTTGTCTATCATTTTTTTTTATAAACATTAACTGTCCCCTTCATACTCATAAGCTAGACCGCGCGAGAGAAAGATGGGCAGACTTTTCATGATGCGCATGCTGTGCGACGTCACGCCGCGTGCTTATTCACAAACACTACACAAGCGCAACGTGTGAATCTGTTGAACGCGAGCTACATGGTAGGCGGAGTGGGGTGTTAGGTTTTATTTTCGTTATGGAATTTCTTGATTCGGTCGCCGCGCTCAATGCCCGCGATAAAAGCTATGCAATAGCTTAAAAATTATATACATTGATTTATACAATTTTTTAATATAACCGTTTAAACTTTAACTCATATCACATTCTTCAAACTAGAACGAATGACTCACTCATTGCAGAAATAGGTTGTACGGTCTATCAGAAATATTCTCACGGCCCACCTTATATAAAGAAGTTACTGAATACGTGCTAAGTACGTATTTTCTTGGAAAAATTCGCACACGAATAGAAATAACGGCATAATCGCATCCTTGGATACGAGCACACCGGGGCCACTTATCCTTTAAGCCACGACGACTTCTAAATGGTTTTTCCAACATTCAAACCGCAACTCACGACACCTTCGCGGCAGAAATAGGCAAAGCGTTGGTGTTTTCCTCCATTGTTATTTATAAACATGCCAGTCAAATCTTTTGTTACACATTAATATTTTGATTATGCCCATCCTATAAATCATTTGATATTAAATTATTTTGACAGAATTTTCACTTAACGCCACGGGTAAAACGTCAATTACTTACTGTCAGAGTTTATTAAAACAATAAATAATTAATCGGAAAGATAAAATTGAGTGAACTTCTTGGTTTAATTAAAAGCATGTGTGTACGGAGATTCGAAGTTTATGATCTTACAGTTAAGTATGCGATGAGCTTCGTAAGTCGCGTTCATAAAATTTAATAAAATGAGAAAAATCGCTGAGGAATTTTTATCATATTTTAATTTAACTTTACGCATGCTTCCCGTTTACATTTCAAATTTATGGAAAATATACTGTCCAACATACTCGTGAATTGAATAGATTCCGTACTTTTTATAATAGTCTGAACTGTGACGTAATAATAATAACTAGTGGTCGCCCGGTAATCGAAATTCGACTATAATTAAATGAAATTATAAGTTTGTACACTATTATGATTCTATTTTCAAAGACTGTTACACTTCTATTATCACAAACTTCGCCAAGACCAAACTATAGAAAAATAAAGACAAACAATATTTAATCTATTCTCAATTTGACCACAGACGTCAAAAACAAAAGTTTGACAATAAATACTATGCATGCGTGTGTGCGTCAAATACATGGTATGTAGTGTGCGTAATGTTTTCTTTATTGATTTAATGTATCTTTTATGCATTATTTTAAAAAAAATATTAGCACTGTGCACTTCTTCTCTATATTCTCTATAAGTGTGGGAAATTTCATACTCCTCCGTCCGCGCAATTTTCGTAAAAAGGGATACAAAGTTTTTGCTTCACGTATTAATATATACCTAGTCAAGTCATAAAGTCTGTCACATGTTTAATGTAAAATAATTGAAACAAGTTTATTAGTTATATAACCATTCATATACCAAAATGAACTTAACAAAACATAGATTCTTATGACACTAAAATTTATTCAAAATGACCTCCGTGATTTTGAATACAGGCCTTCAATCTGCGCGGCCAGTCGTCTATCGCAGCACGAACGAGGTCCATGTCAATATCGGCGGCTGCCTTAATCAAGGATGTCTTGAGTGACTCCAAATTGGGATGAGGCTTTGAGCACGCCTTTTCCTCCAAGTGTTGCCATATCTTGTAATCTAACGGATTCAAATCTGGACTGGAGGAGGGCCAGTCTTCGTGCCGGATGAAGTCGATTTCACGCGCCGCCAGCCAGTCTTGTGTGCTCTTCGCTCTATGAGCTGGCGCCGAATCTTGTTGGAATACCCAGTGCCTGTTATTGAACATGGTATGAGAAACAGGTTCCACAAGGTTCGTCAGTACTGTATTTTGATACACAACTGCATTCGGTTTTACACCTTTCTCACAAAAATGTACCTCTGTTAAGCCCCAATAAGAAACTCCCAACCATACCATGAGCGAGGATAGAAAATGACCTCGTTGGACACGCGGAATACGGTTGCTCGCTTCTTCACTACTGTGTGCGTACACCTGATCATTTTGTTTGTTGTAACTCTCTTCTACGGTAAAAAAATTTTCATCCGAAAAAAGAATTTCCCGATATTTTTTTCCCGCGTACCGCTTCAACAAAGCGCGGCATCTCTTCAGTCTCAGGTCCATTAGACGAGCATTCAAACGATGTCCTGTTTTTCTTCGATATGCCCGAAGCCCTAAGTCTTCATTTAACACCCTTTTCACCGTGGTTCTGCTTAACCCCATCTGAAAGGCCAACAGTTTCTGCTTACGTTTGGGATTTCTTTGAATTCGCGCCTTCACAGCTTTTATCACTGCTGGAGTCCTAACAGACCGAGGGCGACCACTTCTTGACCTGTCATCTACACTAGAGTCTTCATTGTATCGTTTGATGGTACGATAAACGAATCTTTTGGTTATATTCAAATTTTTCAGTATGTTAAAAATTTGAATTGGCGCGTAACCGCAACCATGCAACGCAATAACTGCAACACGGTCTTCTTTAAGCGTCCACTCCATATTTAAAAATGAGTAAAGTTCTAAAAGTATACATTTTTATTTTCATGAACAATTCGAAATTCGAATTCAATAAACTTTTTTGTGGCCAGCATTCTAAAAGAAAAGTTTTTACTGTGTGACAATACTTATGACCTGACTAGTTAGATATAACAAAAGAGATCATAACTCAAATAATTAAAAGCTGTTATCGGAAGGTGGTAACCAAAATAAATGTTATTCATACTAATGTGAAAGTTTTATTTTTCTTACGCTATCAAACAGAATTGGATGAATGGATTTAGATATGGTAGCTTACAATAATTAGGGTTGACATCCGGAGTTACTATATAGGATACTTTTTATCAGGCTAAATGATATATAATAAACCGAGCAATTTTAGATATCAGCTATAATAATTACGTAAGCATGTTCATTTTTTTTTGAGATTCTACTTACCAATGGATCAAAAGCAAACAATCTACGAACAAATAGATTTGTGGTTTACGGTTCAAAAAGCGATAATTACTTTTATAAATAAATAAATAATTGCGAACAAATCACACATGGTAATCTAGTCGAAAACTAGTATTCTCTCGACTGTAGAAACTAAAGACTATTATAGATACTTATAAATATTTAATTATATACACACATATAATGATAATACTCCCACACTCACAAATACTCCAGAATTAATGAGCAATAAAATACTTAATCGCGTTTTCTGTAATATAATAAGAAAACAACATTTAAAGCTATTAGTCTGTTTTTAAATTAATATTTTAAACAGTATTATTGTACTATGCAAAACTGAACTACACTCTTCACTGAATGACACACAGGTGAGTTAATCCGTCTAAGAAAATTTTTTTTTAAAACTAAAGAGTTTTAAAGGCTTTAAATACTAAAGGTTTTTCTTTACATACACATGCCTATGAAACTTTTAAATAAAAAGCAAACAGATCTGTTCGTCACACGAATGTTTGCCTGATGTGGTAATCAAACCCACTTTCAAACACATCAGATGTCCGTACCTCTATCGGTGTGTTAAGTACATTATCACTGAGTTAGTCAGATATTCGTCTTCAATAGACTTAGATGAAACTTTATGAGAGAGGATATTCGAGAGAAAAGTGTGATTGCCTAAATGACATATGATATACCTGAATGGAAAAAGAGGACATGCTACTTTGACCTTAAAAAGTAAGAAAAAGATATTTCGTGTTTAAATAATAATACGACACCGCAGATTTGGGCATTGAACTAAATGCGCACATAATAACCAAATGCTTCTTTCAAAACTACTTATGTGATCGTCAAAACATTCGAATCATTTGAAACAAAACAGGACTGCTCTTGAACGTCGCTCTTACATTGACAATCACGGGTAAATTACGTGTAAAGACTCTCAACAAGCCACTGTAAAATCTTTTACGAGCCAATGAATACTGTTCCGTGGAAAACTAAACAGGATTACGTTTATGAGGTACGTAAGTCTTCGGAACGTAAAAATCAAGGAAGTCGCGGCAAGAAATGAGATAATGTGTACCTTTGTTTCAACCCGACCCAGCCTTTACTCTTTGCGACCTTTGACTTGTAGTGTGGTACAAGCATTAATGCTGGTTAGATTATACCAATCTCCCTAAAAAAAGTATAGTTTTAAATATGGATGCAAAGTCTAGCGTGGGAGACTACGTAGAAGTAAGTTTTCATTTTTATTTATGAACTCCAATGGAAAAACAGTTGCTTCTTCAAGATAATTACTTCTGTCTGCCTCTCAATATTTCTTAGTAATGTTTAATCTTATAATTATGAAATAGTGTGGTTTACACAGAAATGAACTGATTTAATTAATAAATTAGAAAAAATATAATGAAATAAACGAAAAAATCTCAAAAATATAGACTTTCTCGTTTATTTTGTTGTTTTCGTTTCAAGGATCATCAATGTAGAGGCTAGCATTTGTATTTGAGGGGCTTTAATTGACGTTCTTTCGAAATATGTACGCATAGTATTTTAAAATTTGCAGGTCATCCAATTGTGATCACGAGATATGATTTATGATTAATTATAATCATCGCGATATTGGCCCCCCTAGTAAGGAAATCGCTCGATTTTATCTCGATTAATTGCTCTTCGAGATACACGAAATTTGAATACAATGGCGTAGATTATCGGCGCCCAGAGTCGATTGTTCAATTGTATTTTAATACCGGCTGAATACCCTGAAAAATGGAACGTATCTTTTTTCTTCAAACTCTCTGATGAGCACAAGTATCACTGATGAGCTCACGGCCCAAACGGTGTTAAATGTTACCGAAGCCATTAACTTTTTTTTTCATGCCTATTCTTCTAGTAACCTCGAGGGGTTATTCTAGATTCGCTGAATTAGTAGGTGAACTCCTGAGGCTCAAACCTGATGACGTTGCTAACACGCACCCTAGCAAGAGCCGTGCTTCGCAGAATCTACCACCGGATCGGAAATGCGACCCACTGAGAAGATCCGGCGAGAAACTCAGTGAGCTGTGTCTGTGAGTTAGTTTTCTCGCCGAGCCCTTCGTCGCAAGCAACGGGTTCGACGAGAACGATGACCGGAGACATTAACAACGAACCACCAAAAATATGAACCATCCCTCAGCTTGAGACATGTGTTAAGTCTTAGTTTTTATCGTGAAACGACTGCCCCAATCTTCAATTCGAAATGCTTCACGACCAAAATGTGCAGCATGTATCCATAGGATAAGAATTATGCAGTTATCAAAACAGCGACCCATTGAGTTTGCATGAATGATTTCATTCAATTGATATTCAAATGTGCTCGTAGATTTTAGTTCGTTGTGTATAAAAAAAATAGAATTCAAATGTAGTATGACTTCTGGTTGAGTGTTTGTTTTTTATTTCGACTGTGTTCAATATGCGCTTTAAATTTAAATGGAATTTTGTCGAATCCTGTGCACGATTCGTTTATTATTTATTATGAAAAACAAAAGTTTTTATTTTATTAATAAATAATAATAAGGTTATGGTCATCCTTTTCTATTTTATCTGAGAAAAATAAAAAAAACGTTTCATTTTACAGAATATGGGTTTTTATCTTCCGGCCTTAGATACAAATGAGAGCCCAAAGATATAACGTAGCTATGAAACTAAAGTGCAAAACAGCTGCTCGGTAGTGGTACCCACCCGCGTGGGCTCGCACGACGCCCTACCACGAGTAATTACGTAAATTATAATTTTTGCGGTCAAATACTAATTAATGCGGTAATATTTGAGATATTAAGTGTATAATCTATGTTTGTGGTTTTTATTTGTATTACGCGATATTATTCCTTCACCGTGGAAGTCAATCGTGAATATTTGCTAATTCCTTTTTTAATCAGAAAAATTGGTACCTGCCTGCGAGATTTGAACAGCGGGACAGTCGCATCGATCAATTCGATTGTACCAGCCATCTTATCCCGCAGACCAAGACGACATTGATTTATTTATTTTTACACAGATTAGGTTTAATGCGGTCTCTTAAAATTCGTTTTGAGCACGGCACATCATTATGTAAGTGGCAAATATCCTCCAACTTAATAAAAGTCTAGAGATATTAGCCTAAAAAATTTAAATATGCTTAATAAAAAAAAAGTTTAGAACAACATTGTTTTGGTTACTGCTGTAATAATATATTATGTCGATAGGCTTTACACGAAGCAAAGAATTAAACTTTAATCATTTTTTAGTACCTATTTTATATCACCATTTTTTTAACCGTTCACTGGCTATTCAAAATTACATTATCACATCACAAAAATCACATCACAATCACAAAAATCGCTTCATGATCGACAACAATGCTCTGAAATCGAGACAAATTGAAAGCAATACTCATGTCACGGGATATTTCGTTTTAAAATACAATTCACCTTAGCTCGCTAAAGTGTTGAAATGCTGTAAATGACTGAATCTATACTAATATTATAAAGAGGAAAGATTTGTTTGTTTGTTTGTTTCGAATAGGCTCCGAAACTAATGGACCGATTTAAAAAATTCTTTTTCCGTTAGAAGCCGACATTGTCCCTGATGAACATAGGCTACTTTTTTTTTTTTTATTATTATTTTATTTTTTGGTTTCATGTGTGTTTTAATGTTTCCGAAGCGAAGCGAGGGCGGGTCGCTAGTTGTGAAATAAAACCGCGACACAATTTGTTTTTATTTTCATGCAAAATTAAGATTAACAAATAGAGCCATTGCGTTCAGAAAAGCTTGTTAATCAACAAAACTATATGTTGTGAGTTTATTGCGGTTAATATGCCCCTCTAATAAGTGCAGAAAGTTTTAGCTTTTTTATTTTATTTGCCTACCTATTGCTAGTAGCCTTAAAGGGGTAATGCTAGCTTCGTTGGGCGTGAGGGAGGTCACGGGGCTCAGCCTGGCCTGAAGCAAAATGCTCCCTTTGGTGGTAAGACATAACAATGAAAGGAAAGAAGTACGCGACTCTGGCCATAAAATATTATCTAACAGCGGCAACAGTCCCAATTACTTTCTCTTTCCAAGTTTTTCATTTACGGCTTCATCTTCCTAACTGTCATATTAATAGAACGTATTGTAAGCTTCACGGATAATTACCAATATTTGGCTTACACCTGTTCATAGGCATGCTTTTCTGTTCGAAGGTTAGTCGGACATAGTGGAATATCAATAAGACATCAATCGTTTTTCCAAATACAAAAAAATCACAAAGTACACGTATTTACACTCAGCAGATACTTGATAGATCTGTAAATGCTCCAAGGGCGGATCCAGCTTTGGCGCCAGGAGGGAGTCACATAGTCGATAGATAATAAATAAATCATGATGTTCTTCAATTAGTCCAAGTTAGTTCAAGTCCTGGAACTAGTTCAGGGGGGGGTCATGACCCCCATGACCCCCCCCTGGATCCGCCGTTGAAATGCTCAAGATAGAACTAGGCTACATTTCCTAGAGATCGCAATATAAGCTTCTCTATTAGAACACAAAGGCAAAAATGTCTTAATTACTTGACATCAAAGTTCGCTGTTTTCTCAAACTTGCACCAAAATCCGGGAACCAAGCAGGCGTAGGAATGGAACGACCTTCCGAATCCCGTCTGTAAATCTCGTAAAAAGGATTTGCCCCTTGTATCCAACGCCGATTTACAACCGCTGTACAGAGCTCCCTCTAATTCACAATCTAGTTTTCGCTAACTTGTTACTGTTTTATCTGCTTAGTTTTGCTTGTATACGCTTGCTACTATACTCGCAGGTGAATCTTTAACTTCTTTTCTTTTTTTAAAAACATTTGTTCGTTCTTATTTTTCAGATGTTGTTCTAAACTCAAACCATATTTTGTTTCGTTATATCCAACTAAAGATTCAGTGGGATCGGAACGAAAAACAGAATGGTCATTAATTTTATTCTATTGTTACCATTTAAAGTTTCCTAGTACTGTGTAGTGTCTGATATCACTAAATAGAAACAAGTCAACAAAATTTGGATCGCGCATATGGCATTTACAGAGCATTTTGCATATTTACGAGTTTATGATCCACCAAATATTAGGGATTAAAATATGAAATTGCGGATTTGTACTGAAAATTTGAAATTGAATTGTTTTTTTCATTTAACATTTTTATTTAATCGAAATTTCTACCATTATTATCTATACATTGCTGCCATCTAATAGGAAGGTCATTTATGCCTTCGCGGTAGAACTCTGGTGATCTAGATTCTATAAACTATGTGAAAGCATTTTGTACTGGCTCCTGGGAAGAAAAGTTTTTATGACGTAGAAAATTGTCCAAATCGTAGTCCGTTGGAGCAAGGTCTGCCGAATACGGAGGGTGACGAATGGTTTCTAATTGCAGTTCCTGTAGAGTTAAAACGGTTTCTCGTGCTTTATGAGGTCTCGCGTTATCATGGAGCAATCATGGTGAAAGTCGATAATTGAATGTTGCACATTTTTTTAAATAAGAACCTCATAGGTACCTTTTAAAATAAGTTTTATTCAAAAATCTCAAACCATGAAGGTTCTATGTCAATTCGAAGTACCTATTACAATAAAACGGCAATTTCATACTTTAAGCAATAACATCTGTTCGATAGAGGATCTACCAATGATTGTACGTTTTATTCTAAGCTAACGCATATCTTTAATCTTTCAGAGTCTCGTGAGCTTCATATAACACCAAAAAAATTTTTAACGCTGTTTTACCAAACTCGATATTCTACCGTGTGGATAGCTTCTGAAACTAATATTTTGAGTTCATCGCTTCAGCTACCTCTGACCTTTCAGATTGCCAATCAATAAATTTTAATAGTTTTTGATTAGCTGCACGAGTACACTAGTCAAATGGAAATTTTAGAATACTATGTTTATTAACATTCTCGACATGACGCAGCTATGGTGCGTGGTTAACAAATTTGCTTTTGATTATGTTGGGTTCATTTTGTTAATTCGAATAGATAATAATTGTTAGTAAGATAAGGCTTTCCATTTGCTTACAATAGTTGCTTAATTCGCTTGCAAAGTATCAGGATATTCATATTTTATGTCAGAGTGATCAATAGATTTTAATAAATTTGATTTAAAAACAGTGTAAGAAAAAAATATTTTATTGTAAAAAAGCGTGGGGTGCATGGTATAAGTAGTTATAAATATTTTATGAACAGATATGAGTAGAAGGGTTATTTTGATAATATCCTGAAAAGCACCCCACGCTTTTGTACAATAAAATCATTTTTTCTTACACTATTTGTAAATCAAATTTATTAAAACTTATTTTCTATTTTTTAGTTGGATTTTCTATAAATGCGAATTTTGTTTAAACTATTATTTATTTTTAATTTTTTAGTTGAATTTCAATTTTTTCAATTTCTTTTTTAAATATTGAATTGTCATTGGTCCTTAATAAGTATACCAAAATTTCGAGTTAATTCGACGTTTTGAAGGGGGTTAAAATCATGTTCGAAGATTCCGTTACAAACATACATATATCTGAAGCTAATAAAAGCGTATTAAAAATGAATCAGAAAATGTCTAAAGCATTTATGTGTACACACTCATATCGCTAATGCTAACGCTAAATGTCTGAGCAATTTACGATTTGAATATTTCAATACAAAATGTCACTTATCAACGTAAAATATTCAGACATTGAATATTCAAACAAACTTCGCAAATCCATAATGGGTAAACAAAATTCCGACACGGGCCAACTTTCGCGAGACATTCGTAAATAAGTTACTATGTCAAAATTTACCTTAACTCAAGCTCGTGTTTGAGTTAACAGTTTCATCAATTATGTAAACAGAACTTTAAGCACGATTCGTGGATTACCCACTCAATGATCGGGGGCTTAGAGCTTTTGTACTGAATTTGGGTGATGAAAGAAAAAGCTTCATTTTAGGTTAATTTTAATAGGAGCCTTTTCAAATAAAGATAATTAAAAGGTTCCTTTAGTGATACATTACTTTTAGGAAAATCTTAAGTTTTTTTTTGTTATATACAAATTTAAATGCAATTAACAAACCCCCTATTCATCAGTTGGTGACGTTTGTTTCGTTTGGAGCAGCTTCCATTACCGCGCATGTTCAAATACATTCGTAGCGCTGTCTACGGGACGAAACAGTAATGGATTTCTGACGTTAAGATAAATGATAGATCGCTGTACCTCGATGCATTACCTGTGGACAAGCTGCTCATAGAATCAAAAATCTGAGAAGAGACTAAAATGTTTTCCTTTTTAGATTAATGAAAAAACAAACAAAATAAAAAATGGCTAATTTCGATGACTTTGGTTTTCTGTCAAATGTCACAGATGTCACTTTGCCTACAAATCTGAAGTGCTAGTTGGTTATTGAATGAAGAATGGGCAATAGTTGCAGCTAATAATTATTAGAGTTGAGCCCGAGAAGTGGCTAATACAAAATTATGCTTATCCCTTGGGGCTATGTCTATCGAAAAGTAATTGGCTTTAAAGAAACAAGAAAAAGATACCAGTACCAAAAACTCTATATCTAAAAAAACCTTAAGTAAATTATACGGATAATATTAATATATTTAAAATGGCACTAAGATACACAATTAGGATTGGGCAAATGCATCATTTAACATTCAAATAAATATTTCCCAATAGCCCAATGAGACAGGAGTAAAATAAGAAAAAAAATAACTTCTATATTTCCATAATATTTTTATCCTAAAATTAATTGATTTTTGAAGATATCGCACAATAGTACATGGTGACAGGATAGGTCTCATTTTGTGACTTAAACTCCAAACACATTATTTAAAACATTACTAACATTACTACAAACTTATGTTTTTGCTCTACAGTAGAACATTATCGCCTTAAATTTCATTCCCGATCCTGCGGACAAAGCAAATGATGGAAAGCAGTCGATGTCGCCCCAAGCACGTCATTTCGGATCCTCCCGATCCGCTAACGGTGTCTTTAGGTACCTCAAGCTGAAATAGCCTCTCAAGGCAAAAAAAATAATTATTTTCATTGACTAGTCTGCATCATCGTATTCTAGAAGCACCACACATTTGGCGAATGCGAAATGATTCGAAGCCAAAATAAATCCATTTCAAATAAAGTTTTCCGTTCATGTGCGCAGACATTTGACTTTGTGTCATCCATCACGCCGTTATATGGGAAATCGAATGATGGAGTGCGCTCGACTTATACAAAATATGTTCATGTTATAACATTATTTGGTTTTTAGAGTGGAATAAAGTTTTCATGTCACTTTTTCTGGTGGTAGGACCTCTTGTGAGTCCGCGCGGGTAGGTACCACCATCCTGCCTATTTCTGCCGTGAAGCATTAATGCGTTTCGGTTTGAATGGTGGGGCAGCCGTTGTAGTTATACTTGAGACCTTAGAACTTATATCTCAAGGTGGGTGGTGCATTTACGTTGTAGATGTCTGTGGGCTCCAGTAACCACTTAACACCAGGTGGGATGTGAGCTCGTCCACCCATCCAAGCAATAAGATAAATCTGTACCTGCTTGCGGAATTTGAACCGCGGCATATCTCTCGATACGGGTACACCTAGCGTATTATCTTTTACGCCACGATGACTGTATTATTTAGTTTAGAAACAGAGTATAGTCAAGTATGTATACGAGCCATTTGTTTTTCTCCACAGGACAAAATCGCTGGATCCCTACCCGCGCGGCGGGTGGGGTATGTGGGAGTTGAACCTCACTAAAACTCCCGCCGCTCACAGCCGGCGCCCTACCCCGGACCAGGCCGGACACCAGCCGGGCTATTGAGACGGCGGGATAGGGTCGACGCAGAGCATATTATTACATCCATCCCGCCGTCCCCAAACGCGATACGATGACCGGCTTCCTCGGTCGACGGGCCGGGAGCCGATCTTGATGGACGTATCTGAGTAATAATATACTTTTACATTAAAGAAAGCAAAGTCTTAGTCTTAGTCTTGTTTAGAAAACTTTTAAAAGTTTCAATGCAATGTTATGTGAAATGTTCCGCTTGCCATCGAAGCATAGTTCATTCATATTATATGGAATAATTGGGATTATTCGTAGTGCCTTTCCAGACATTTTCTTTTCATTACCATCATTTCAGTACCATCCGGCTCTGGAATGAACTGCTCCACTGAGTATGCAGAGCGCTATGAAATGTCCTTCTTCAAATGAGGCTTGCGAAGAGTTCTCAGTAAAAGCAGCGGCGGCTGTGTCCTTAGCATTGCTAACGCCCAAGAGCCCCAGCGACTACTTACCATAAGTTGGGGCGTAACTCGTCTACCAGTAAAGGCAGTAAAAAATAATTAATATAGGTACGTGCATTTTTAAAATACATCCAAAACATTTTGTCCCTACACCCTCTGATAAGCTACAGGGAAGTTCCTATAGCTGTATCGAAAAAAAGTCAATTTGAATAGTTGCGGCATTTAGTTGAACCTTTATGTAGGTTAATGATACTGGCATAGTTCATAAGTCGCTGCCCTGAATGATATACAAATTTCGCATGTGAAAAAAATCTCGCATCTCAAGGTGGGTGGCGGCATTTATGTTTTGATGTCAATGGATTCGAATAACCGATCAAAACCCGGTTGGACTGTAGTTCTACGGATCTGGCGTGGAGCAGCAACCGGTTGGCGGTATATCGCGTTTCAACTCGGCAGGTTCTGGTCTAGTGGGGTACTCCAGGATAACATTGCTTTACCGTGGTTTTATGGTTTGAGCGCAAGGGGTGTCGTTTAGTAAGTAGGGCACTAAAACATCTTGGGCCCGCGGTCTACACCCAACATCTGCAGACCGTTAAGTCCTACATATCCCTTGGAACTTTTAGACTCAGGCTCCTCATAGGAGGAACCCCTGTCCGTCTAAGTATTAGAAAATACTATATATTCTACAACTACAGTATGGTGGAACTTTTGTTTTGACTTTTGAATTCAGATCATTGTAGTCTGAAAGATAAGATGCATATTTCATTAGTTGAAATTTTTTTTTTTTTAAACAGACACACCAATGTTTTTATATCATAAATGTCAGCGAATTTTATGCTATCACTAACTATCACTAGAAGAAAAGCGTGTTTAAAGCCCACACATACTATCTTGCCTATTTTTACTAGGAGTTAGTACGACAATCGTTATTCAAAGCAGTTGCAACCACAACCTCATGTTCAAGGTAAGTAGCGACAATCTCGTTGGGATGTGTATGGTTTGGAGATATAATTTTATAGTCGGAGTAGTATATGCGCTTCTGCTCACTGGAGATATTGTTAGTATCTAAGGTCCGACTTCAGTGGCATAACGTGCAAAGTTTCTATGCCAATTAACCGCTAATACTCTTCTACAAGTACTTCTTTTTTTTAAGTATAGCTATCGGATTCTTTCACTGCCTTTGTTGTCAATGTCAGGCTTGTAAATATCGTCAATTATTATGTACATATTCTGCTAAATGAAAAATAGAGTGCAATGAGATTAATTTGATTTATCTGTAATCGCAATCAATTGGGATGAAATTAAATGAGACGGAATTAAGCCAGCTGAGACGAGATGAAATAAAAATATTGTGCGGTAAAATATTGAAAATTCTTTGAGACTTCAATGGACTTTTCAGAAGAATCCGAGAAGCCGCGTCCAGTGAATTTGTTTGTACTTTCCCACAACTGTGCACTTTCACTATTACCATCACGGAATAGAGTGATTACCATACACTTAATAAACCTCCGTTATTGTAAGTTTTTATCTGGAAAAAATTACAAAATAAAACAATAAATAAAAATTCGCTCCCCGAACTCCCTCCAAAACGTCCCGTGCGATTATTTCTTCTATCCGGGGATGTAATGATTAAGTAAGAGACGTTTATAGCCTGCATTATTAAAAGGCATTAAGTAAGCGGTCCAGCATTTAAAGATTACCTACACCAGAAAACATGGAGCCAGTGTTACTTTAAAATGAAAAAGTAATAAATTTTCACCACCATCATAAGCTGTCGGACTATAGTCTTAGCAAGCCCATGAGTGATAAAAATCTGGATGTGGTAAAAGTAAAAAACCTCTGAATTTATAATGGAGTATTTAATTAAAATTGAAGTGTAAAAGTACTTTATTTATAGATATGTTGATTTATAGATAAATTGATCAACAGATATATTATATTGAAAATAACCAATCGATAAATTGTGTTCATGTCCATGTTATCTGGAATGTTATTAAATCGATTTTCACGGTTTCATGGTCACGAACGACTAATGTCTAAAAAACAGAGGGGATTTTAGCCACAAATTTGTGTCTAAAATACCAAGTTTGTGCAAGATGCCATATTCATGTTCACTTCATTCGTCACGGATCTCTCATTACGGTATCCCAGTTTACTCAACGAATACCCCAAAGCCTAGGTATTCTGCATAAAGAGAAGCTAATTTACTGCGTTCGTCAGTCGGTTTTCTCGTCTCCACAATTTTTAAACACTTTATAATGAAATTTTTTTCCTGTTTATGACGAAACCCCGGAACAAAACCACGAAGATGCTAGGAAGAAAAGAATCTTTGGTAAGTTTTCTTAATATTTTTTTTTGAGACAGTGCTTAACGAAACTAAATTATGAAATTCGTTTTATCATTAACACTTTTAGGCTGTGTTAGGCACTGTATTCAAGAGCATTTCGCAGTAATTCAAAGTATTTTTGTTCTTGAGGTCTTTCATGAAAACCCTGATAGGAATTGGTCGTCGTTAAAACAAAAATCCCGGTAGGCTAGGAAAAGATAGGAGGAGCGAAGCTTATTTCAGAGTTGAGTAAGAAACCTTTTTGTTACTAATTATAAATGCATTGCATTATCGCAGGTAAAAAAAGCATACTTAGTTATATATTGCGTAGATGGGAGAAAAAGATAAGAAAACGCTGCTGACCATTCTACGGTGAAAGGTTGGATCGGGTTTATTTATTTATTGCTTAGATGGATGGACGAGCTCACGGCCCTTCTTCTTCTTCTCAGTCGTGTCACTCTTGACAGAGTGGTCGTGATCGTCATGTAGTGTTGGAAGGGGCAGACTTGATGCGTCTCACGATGTCGCGCCATCTCTCCCTGCTCGAGGCCATTCTACTGCACTAATTTAGGGGACCTCCCACTGCAGTTTTAATTTGGTCGGTCCACCGCATTGGTGTTAATTGGTTTCCAGAGCCCATACACATCTAGAACGTAAATGCCGCCACCGATCTTGAGACATGAGTACTAAGACCTCAGTTTTTCCCGTACAACGGCTGCCACGCTATTCAAAGCGAAACGCATTACTGCTTTACGGCAGAAATATGGGTGGTGGTACCTACCCTTGCGGGCTATAAGCCTGTTTTTTTTTTGGTCAGGAAGAAATCGCCGGACTTCCGCCCTCCACTGGGGATGAGGGGCAGGGCATGTCAGAGTCGAACTGACTAAAACCTCCT
The DNA here is from genome assembly GCF_030267445.1 of Bombyx mandarina. NCBI lineage: Eukaryota > Metazoa > Arthropoda > Insecta > Lepidoptera > Bombycidae > Bombyx > Bombyx mandarina. Next base: position 11,951,839 of record NC_143216.1, on the reverse strand, counting down.
GTCGCTCAACAACCAACGTTCAAACCTCGCATGAGACAGAACTCATGAAGAGGCAGAGGGGGGAAAGTGAATGATAAGCCCTACCACTAGTATTTAGTAGTAAGGCGTCCTACTTGGAATAATGAGCAGGAGCTGTGCTGAAGATCAGAAAACATACAAAACGAAAACAGCATGTTAAGAATTTCGTCACTTCGACAGACTGCCTTAAAAATATTTCATTAAAACTCTAATATCAGACACGCAGTTGGGAGTTTACATCGTAAATCTATTATGAGTCATTATTCTCTTTAATTTTATCTTGTGCGGAGCCTTTACAGTTTTACGTTAGCTCGCAGTTTTAATTACTAAAAGCTTAACTGCGCCCGTATAACCGGATATACGGTTAAATGTTTACAGTTTTATAACAGTAATAACCGGGTCACCCGGTTTTAATCAAAAGATCAACGAATGTAGCGCACTATGCTTATTTAGGTATATTTCCTTAGTCCATTAAAGTATCAAGTTTATATTGTTGGTATGTACAAATATATTATAATACTAGCGTTTGCCCGCGACTCCGCCCGCGTGGAATAATTGCTTTGGCATAACGCAAAATTTTACCCCCCACTTCATTTACGTAGAAAGTGAAAATATTTTTGAATTATAGAATGTTAAGGAACTATTTTGAAACATTCTTTATTAGTGACCTTACCGTCATGTTATATAGCATATAGCCTTCCTCAATAAATAGGCTATCACTGAAATAATTTTTCAAATCGGACCAGTAGTTCCTGAGATTAACGCGTTCAAACAAACAAACTCTTCAGCTTTATAATATTAGTATAGATAATATGTCAGCTCCCGTTAGTTAATTAAGATAACAAATTATTTATATAAATTTACTAGGTTAAATCATTTTAATTCAAATAATGTGTTTTTTAAGAGTAATGATTATTTGTAAGTGAGTACCAAAGGGTGCTAATGACATGTCAGGCTGTGAATTTTTAAAGAGGTCCCGCAGTAGTCGAAATTCGACTATAATAAATTGGAATTGTAAGTTTGTACACTATCATGATTGTATTTTATACTTCTATAATCACAAATATCGCCAAGCTACTCTATAAAAAAATATTAATAAAGACAAACAATATTTAATTTTAATCTATTCTCAATTTGACCACAGACGTCAAGAACAAAAGTTTGACAATAAATAGTATGCATGCGTGTGTGCGTCAAATACATGGTATGTAGTGTGTGTAATGTTTTCTTTATTGGTTTAATGTATCTTTTATGAATTATTAAAAAAAAATATTAGCATTGTGCACTTCTTCTCTATATTCTCTATAAGTGTGGAAAATTTCATACTCCTCCGTCCGCGCAATTTTCGTAAAAAGGGATACAAAGTTTTTGCTTCACGTATTAATATACTTATAGGCAAATACGACTGACTATATCTTTGACAGGCAGGCAGAAAAAAACCGAAGATCGATCGAAAATCGAAGAAAATGCTAATTATTTTCCCAGTTGAACGAAAGTAACCATTGTTTTCGTGAAATTTTAAAAAATTACACAAACGTTCTAAATAAAAGCTTAATGTTTCGTAATAAAGTTAGCATGCTGGCTTATTTTAACGAAAGCTCGAGAGAGACATTTTTAATTACATAAAAAAAGCGCCTTAAAAGCCGCCCCGCCTTTGAACCATAAATCTTTTTCAATAGCCGTTTTATTGGCACTGAAAATTATTATTGCTATTTTGAAGTTAGCACTCTAATTATTTTAATGGTTTCGAGTCATTCAAAATTGGATTTTAATTGAATAACTTTTTATCTGAAGTCGAATCTATGCCGATTGAAACAAGTTTGAAAATGGTTTGAAAATCGTTCGTGTAATGCATTTGAATTGATAGTCGTAATTGTATGGAGCGATATGAAATTGTACAGGTTATTACGGAGTTAGGCGTCGAAAGATTAATTACTACGATTGGATAATAACAGCTGTGCTGTCGGTACAGTCGAGAACAAAAAAAAAACTATAATATTAATTTCGTATCGTTTATTTATTTATTGAACACATTAAGAATAAATAGGAATAGATAACATAAAAGGGACAATTTGGATGATACAAAAGGGATGAAAAGGGAAAAAAAGAGATTAACACCAACACGATTTCTTGAAGAAAACCAAAATTAGAGTGAACTAGTTTAGAGGCGGAAATGTGTCTAATAAGAATAATATATAAGTAATTGATTAAAATTAAAGTATTTCATTTAGTGAAAATAAAATAATAAAACACATTTGTCGTCGTGCCCTAAGGGATAAGACGTCCGGTGCATTCGTGTTGAGCGATGTACCGGTGTCCGAATCCCAGACGGGTACCAATTTCTCTAATGAAATACGTACTCAACAAAGGTTCACGATTGACTTCCACGGTGAAGGAATAACATCGTGTAATAAAAATCAAACCCGCAAGATTATAATTTACATAATTACTGGTGGTAGGACCTCATGTGAGTCCGCGCGCGTAGGTACCACCACCCTGCCTATTTCTGCCGTGAAGCAGTAATGCGCTTCGGTTTGAAGGGCGGAGCAAGCGCTGTAACTATACTTGAGACCTTAGAACTTATATCTCAAGGTGGATGGCGCATTTACATTGTAGATGTCTATGGGCTCCAGTAACCACTTAACACCCGATGGGCTGTGAGCTCGTCCAAACATCTAAGCAATAAAAATAAAAATTATTGACGAAAATCTAGAAGTCGCAGCCCAATTGAATAATCCGATAAAATTCACTCCAAGGCAAAAATAGATGGATGGTTAGGGAACGCATCAATTCGTTTCCTTACCTTAACTTAATATTACAATATTATCATTAAAAAATGTAACAAAATTAAACTAGTTTTTTTTTTTAATTAAGTAAACCTCCAAACCACAATGCGTAACGATGGTACATTACGAACCATTAGAATAATCAGAAAACTTTACCTACTGACAAAGACGCCACGCTTGCAATGGCAATAATAACAGATAAATTCTTGAAAAAATATATACGGACTCCTGGGCAATGGAATGAGATCGACGAAATAATGGCACCTGCTCTTCTCGTCCAAAGATTATTTGGCCAACAAATATTGGACCCGGATTGGAGTTTGAAGAAGCACGCAAGTCATCAGCTATTCACAATTTTCCTAGTAATCTACGTGATCTGTGGCACTTTGGATTTCCTTAAGACCACGACCGACCAGGGTCTTATTGTGGAAGCATATTACACGTTAATCATAATTTCATCATTCATAGTCAAGTACCCCCTTTTCTTTGTGAACAGAAAACCGATACAGAATTCGTATCTCATAGCTAAAACCACACTATTTGATTTGGTCAGGGAAAATGGAGAAAAAGCCCAAACTTTATTGAAATACTGCAGAAATCTCATCTTACTGCTGTTCATAATGATCTTGATTCCATTTATGTCTTATATATTGACGGCCATGTACTACTACGCGATTCGTTTAAGGGTGACATTATCCAAAACGACTTCAATACTGGTTCCTATGACGTCACCGTTTTACGAAATCGGATTCTTGCTTCACGCAATATTCCTGTTCGAAATGGCATTCTTGCTGCTGGTAGTTGATATGTGGTTCGTTTTCTTCATGTTCTTTTACTGCATAGCTTGCGATAGGCTCGTGGAAATCTTGGAGGTCAAGAGAGATGGAGGAGTTTATGAGATTGAACTGAATAGAGCATTGAAAAAGTTTTACATTGCTCATGATAATCAAATGAAGTAAGTGTTTTGTTTTTTCAATACAAAATCTTTAGAAATGCATGTCTCTTAAACTAATAATGTCAGAAGCTCATACATTTATGATCACCAGAAGCCTTTTGTGCACTCAATTGAATATTTTTTAATTCTTTTCTTGCACGGGACATCCTTATTGCTTTGATAGCCTACTGCGATAGTAGATCCTCTATCAGCAGCTCATAGAATACACTTTCTTGCCGTTTCATAGTTATTCGCATTTCTTGTCACAGCTTACCTAGCTTATTTATTTTTGGATGAATTTAATTATTTTATTCCAATAATGAATGTATAAAATAGTTTTGAAACACGGAACGACGAACATTTGGGAACTGAAAACCAGCTATCCGGTTTTTGATCTACTGATCAGGATTGGAATTGTGGAGGATTCAGTAATTATTCTGACATATGGATAAAAGTAGTTGATTGATTACATTGTTTATTTATTACGTAGATTAGTGATATAGTTCACGAAGCACCTGATGTAAAAAAGGTCATAAACATTATCGCAACATGTTGCTACCCATCTTCAGTCTTGAGACCAAAGTGTCACTTGTGTCGTTTAAAGGTTGTCCCACATTTCCCAAACTGTCCCAAACCAGAACGCATGAATAGTGTGTTATATAAATAGACAGAATGATGGTTCTCGCGCCGGATTATATAACACCCTACCACTTAGTAAAGGTTTCGATTTTTGCTATAATAATAAACCCTAACGCGAATTTGAAGACAAGACATCAGTTCTTTAAAAATCCTTACATTTAGGTTTTTTAATTACGTAATCAAATTCACAGTTAATTTACTGTTATTATGGTGACTGAAGGCTTGAAGTGCGAGTGTGAACCTGCATCCACCTATAAACAGCATCATCTTTTTCTGCAAATTAACATAAAACTAATTTAAAATGTTAAACTAAAAAAAAAAATTTTTTTATTGCTCTCGTAGGCAGACGAGCATACGGCACACCTGGTGGTGAGTGGCTACCGTCGCCCATGGACTTCAACAATGCCAGGGGCAGAGTCAAGCCGCTGCTTAAATGCTCTCCACAAGCCTCGTTTGAACAAGGATGTGTCATAGCGCTCGGGAAGCACCGTGGAAGGGAGCTCATTCCAAAGCCGGATGGTACGTGGCAAAAATATCTCTGGAAACGCACTGTGGATGAACGCAGCGGTTCCAGATAATATGGATGAACTCTGCTCCGATGGCGGGAGGTGCGATGATAGAAAGGAGATGAGGGGATCATTTCAAATAATTCCTCAGAGCACTCCCCATGGAACATACGGTACAAAATACAGAGGGAACCGAAGTCCCTCCGCAGACCCAGATGTTCCAAACGATCCGTATCATCTCAAACAATCCCTCAGAGCATTAATTTCCCTTACAAGCTCTCCTACAGACATTTACTTCAAAACAACTATGAATATTGTGTTATAGCGTAATATAGCTCGTATAGCGTAATTATGAATAAGCGTAATAAGTCGCTCTCTTCTCTATCAGATCTTTTTTAAAGTATTTTTTTCAATTCTTTATTTGATTTGTTTTCAGATATTTGAACATTATAAGTGCGATTTACAAATGGTCGACATTGATACCTTTATGTACAGTATTAGCGAGCATATGCATAATCATGCTTCAAATGACAGAGGTAGGTTGTGAAATTGAAGTTCCCGTGTATAGAGTGAAGACACACGGTATATTCGTCTCAAGTGATAAAAAATATGTTGGAAAGTATGCCACTCTCCAACATATTTTTGACACGATTGGCTTTCTACTCGAACCTGCTCTGTATATGAAACAGTAAAACTTATTAAGTACTTTGCGTAATGACAGTGGTTGTTTTGTGAGCCTGAATGGAAGAATTTCTGGGTTCGGGTAACCCCTAGCACCTGGTGGATTTCGTCAATTCATTTGTGGCGAAAAAAAATACAATACATTATTTTGACGGAGAAACTTAGTGGGCTTAACAATTTAAAATGCAGTTAGCGTTGTTTCGAAAACATGTAAATTTCAAATAATCTATTTCGTGAATTGTTTCAGAAAATCAACTGGATCTTCGCTACTAACACGGTACCGACGCTAGCCGAGATCTTCGCCTACAATTGGTTTGGGGAAATGGTCAAGACAAAGGTATATTTATTAGGTCATTTTATCAATCTTTGGCGTACAATCCTTTGTGCAAAACGGATGGGCCACTCAACTTCAGGCCCAATTACTAACTATATTAAGATCATAAATAAGACGAGGATTTCAAACAGGGCCTACCTACTAAACCCGTGTGCTATATTACTTATGTGAATGTC